>NC_142734.1:14096362-14243862 GCF_051943395.1 Hippocampus bargibanti
GTATTCTTTTCACTAAATAAGTTAATAGAGTGCCAATCGTCTCATATGTGTTCAAATATGCAAAGAACGTCGATGCCACAAAAGGCAGCAGGTCAAGACAGTCAGATGCTTCACAGGGAGTGCTAAAGTTTAAAAATATGTCTCCTTTCCAAGCCGTCATCAATCCTCAATCAGATTGGCCTGTTCAAGATATACATTGCTTGTCGTTTAACACCGGGCTGCACACCCATCAGCATGGCTCCGGTGTTGCGTCATAATGCAGATAACAAGACTCTCTTGCCTTCAGTTTAATTAACTTGACTGTTAGTCTCATTATTGGTGACAAAAATCTCGCTGTGACCTGAGCTTTGAGGTTGACGACGTAAATGATACAACAGTAAGTAATTAATGTTTCATAATTGTACTTGACCACTTTACGGGCATCAGCGGCATTTAGTCAAGTTACTCAAAATAATTCTCCAGCAAGTAAGATTGGAAATGAGTTATGCACGCAATGTCATAAAATTGCAATATTTTCTATTTTCTGACATATTCAGAGCTGCCCGACCTTTCTAAATTATTTCTATTTGTTTTTGATCAAAGTCCGTCTTGAAAATGGCTTTAACAGTATATATGCAACCAAATGAATTTCTTCTCCTCCTTTGTGGGTGGACAAAACTGCAATTACGTCAACACAACAATGTAGTTGCTTATGCAGCTCGGTCCAGATAGTGTGCTAGCTCTGGCCAGTACGATCTTGTCACTCGTGACAACTGATACTATGATTGTCTGGTGACGAAAACTCTGATGTTACCCAGGCCTACGAGCAGGCCCTGCGCGTCACCAACTCGAAATCTGATTGGCTAAAGCAACAGACATTAGTTTAAACCACTGTCATCGACAATGCATTTAATGCTCTAGGGACTGCAGAATTAATTATGAAGGCGTCGAGGTAGATTTTTGACCCTGGTAACAAATGATGGCTGTCATGTGATTGTTAAATGCTTGAATACGAAAACACACAAGTGGAAGCAGCACAACAGACGAAAAACAATAAAAGGAAGCTGGAAGACAATTTGGAATTATTTCAGAAGTTTTTATGGACAAAATATAATTAACATGAGTCTGTGATTCACATATTTTTAGGCCAGCAGAGAAGGCCTTGAACGCCCTGACGGCCCACCACTGGGTTCTTGGTAGTAACACCCCAAATATGTACTCCTCAAAATGAGTAAATTGCTCCTCATATGAAGTTATTAATCATTCATTTTTCCTGAATATTGAACTGACACCTTCCAGATGATAATTTAAGGGTAGCACGATTACTTTGACGCTCAACCACAGCTGGGTTTGCTTTTTGTCCCAAAAAAAATAACTTAAGTGTCATCTTTATTCATGTCACATTTTTTCCTGACGAGCAAGACAAACGTGTCCTTTTTTGCACAGTCGGTAGTCCATATTTCATAGCATTTTATTGCGTTTCCTCAGATTTCATCAACTTTTGCTTCAGCCCAAAAGAGGAATTCTTCAAAGTATAAATGATTATTCCTATTATTTTAATGCAACGTAATGCAACAAACAGTTTGTGTTCTATTGGATCACAGCTATTAAGTGATGATGAGAAAGCAGATGATGAGAAAGCAGATGAACATCGTCAATTTTATGTTTGGCACTCAGATTTTTTTTGTTCATGTGTATCCATGAATCTGATTTTGATAGCACCAAAATGGAAATGATGTATTCAAAATTGAGCAAATAATTTGTGGTTTGGGGGTAGAGGGGGGCATTCACAATTTGCTCTTTTGAATGTTCCTTAGTTGCATATGACACGGCAGTGCTGCCTTGATGTGTTATTTATTAAAGTGACTTTCTGTTTTTCTTAGGGCATTTTTTTTGTATTTTTTTTTCTGAAGTGCACAGACACTTCAGATTTGTTCATTGCAATGATCCGATTTCGTCTGAGTTGTAGAATTTTTAAGGTCAGGTCAATTGTCGATGCACAGTCAACAAGCTATGCTGTTTGTCAAACTCATTTTACCGAAAATAATTCAATTTTTGAGTGTTGTTGCGCTTTTAATACTTTCTTAGCAAAGTACGGTATGTCACAATGTCATGATTGCCTTCAGGTTCTAAAATTGGCCTGATTCAAAGCAAAGTGAATGTAAAGAGGTTGCTGTCGATCCACTGTTAAAAAAATAGAAATGTTTTACTTCTGGACAGATGGAAGCTGTTACTGCTGGGATGGCTGCTGTTTCTTGTTTGTTCTGCTGCTGTTTAGTGCAGAGAGTGTCAACGAGGAGCAAAAAGTCTTCTGCATAAGGATAACATTGCGGGTCAGTGCGGTTGCGTGCATTTGAAGACCAAGTCGTGCTGCGTATGAGACTGAGTATTGACTTGTTCTCGGGGCATGGTGCTGCTTTTGTACAAGTAGAGCCTCGTGGGTATGTTGGTGATATGTTGACTTGTCCTCGCTTAAATAAATCATTGCAAACTTGTCAGGTCTCACATCAGTCCCTGAAGAAATTTTAGTTGCCCGTCACAAGACTTTTCTTGCGTGGATGCAGAAATGGAGTTGCTCCTCACAAAATCAAAATGATTTCACTATGCAACTTGACGCAGGGTGCCGAGTCTGTCGAGGACATTTTAATTAAAATGGTTACAACATGCGGACATAGTCTTATAAGGTCGTGTGGGGCCGTTCGCTCTTTGAATCCGGAAATATGCTTGATTTGACGGCAGAGTACAATTGGGATGAATTGCGCTACATAACGCGCTGGTGCTTGACCTCCTCTCCCCTGACACTCAGCCACAAAATCCACTTGGAAACAAAGTTGCTTGAGCCCGAGGTCACTCGCCTCATTGGCGTCGGGCTAATTGCGTTGACCCTCAGTCACAATGATAGCTTCTGAGCATTTTGCACTCTCTAAATCGGAGGCCATGTCAAATTTACACACTGCTTGTCACACTCAACTTTGTTGAACGCTGTCCACTTTTATCGCACTTTGAGCTCCTGAAAAGACGGAGACGGAATGCTCCATTTCTTCATCTTGTTTAATTGATGAACTGATGTACGAGCTCTACTTTTAATTTTAATTGAGCTTTCCCGGAATAGTCCAGCTCCACTCAAAATAGTGAAGGACTGCAAACTTTGAAAGAGAATTCGACAGGATTTACAGTCTTACTTCAAAGAAATGTTGAAGCAATACATATTTGGAACAGGGAATGGAAACGGCATTTCCCATCGTAATGGAATCATAACAGTGGAATTGTGAAAAGGCTTCTGACAGCTGCAAGATGAGCGTTTCGGCGGAAATTGCTAATGTGCTTCTTGAGTCTTTACATGACGTACCATCAAGACCAAAAGGAAGAAGCAACAGATACAGAAATACCAATCAATTATTAACACATTCATATATATATTGGATGACTGCGAGCTCACTATTGTCAGGCAGTTGTTGAAATGGAGAGGAAAAACCAACAATAATCTCATATAATTCGCTGATCATCATTCAGCAGAGCCTAATTGTGCAAATTATTTGCCGGCTAAAAGAATTGAAGCCCAAAAACAGTGCACTAATGTCCTAGATATTAATGATAAATATTTCTTGAAAATGGAAAGTTACTATTTACATTTTTTCAGGGCTCCATTCCAGTGAACTGCTCATTGCTTTTGACAGGCAAATGTACTGCTCCTATTGATTGTGGTTCCATTGCACAGCACATAATTGTATTTCACATCATTTACCCTCTCCTCCATACCATCGTCCAGACTTTCAATGATGCTCCTCCTGCCAGCGTTTCACCCGGTCGTATTTCTTTCCAACTATGGGGACAATGCCCCAAGATATGGGAACCCATTTTCATGCATCCACAATATTCCGATGCAGCCATATGTTTATTATGATGTTGTTTTGAGGTTATGACCCTAAATGCAGACAAAATATCCCGAGGACACCTTGTAATGGACTGTGTGATGTGTACACAGCCCTATTCCAAATCAACATCACACCCACGAGGGGACCACGAGGTGGCAAAGACTCATTTGGATTCCCAGAGCCTCATTTGTTCTCAGTTCAAGGCCAGCGGTTTGAGTTGTCATGCACAGCAAGTTGTTTTGAATAAACCACACACATTTTCCTTTCCTTCTATCATACATCCTCTGTGCTTTTCCTTTCTTGACCGTTGGCCGGCATCCTCAGCGCCTGCAAGGAAACAGACGGCCAGCCAGTAGTCGGTGTTGCAGAACAGCCTAAAGGCTTCAGTGAGTGTTTTTGCATGGATTTTTCAGGGATGGGAAACTGGCAACTTGTGAGCCGCATACTCTGCTTCATCAATTCCTCCGGGTGAAACGTTTTACATCAAACAAACACACACACAAACAAACAAACAGATAAATATATGTCCTGAGAAGGCTGATGCAGTTTTCGAACCAAGTGTGGGCAGCACAAATTCTCCTGAAAACAAGCCAAAACATTCCACAGAATCTGCTTTGGGATCGGTATTTTTCCCCCTACACAAACATAATTTTTAAGTCCAGAACTGTAAAATAAGTGTAAGTGTTTGGAGTGTTTTAAGCATTTTAAATTGCATTCTTTGTAAAAGTTCTGTTTTTTTCAATCAGAAATGTCTTACTACAAAATCTGTATTGTGGTCAGTTTTCTTTGTTATGAAGCATATGCAGCTATCAGATGCCTCTGTCGTAAGGGTGTCTACTGTGCAATTTTCTCTTCTGGTTGTTTTGTGCAAGTAATGTTTTTTTTTTTTGTTGTTTTTTTTTGTTTTTTTGGGGGTTGGGGGGTGTTAGTTGTCATCTCCAGGAACCACACACGGCGTAATCATAAACGTAATATTGGTTTTAAATGAAACATAGTAGGCAGAACCTCTTCCAATGAGTATTTTTATGGACAATGTGTCTTATTTAGGATAATGAAGGGTACACAATAGAAATGGCGGTGTTTTTTTGGGGCAAAAAATTCCATTCTTTAGATAAGTTGCCCAGCAACTGCTCCCAAAAAGGGAGAAGAGAGGTTGTTTATTTTCTGAGCCTGGCACCTGTACCTGGAACACCTTGTTCTACAGCACAGCACTGTCTCGTAATCGACTCGGTTGTGTGATGTGTTCTATCCAATCAACCCTGTGAATTTCCCTTTGAAAGAGTTTGCGTGTGAACTTGTGGCACGGTGGAAACTAATTACAGTGTTATCTATGAATTGGCAGCACATTACAGTAGATCCAAGCTGCAATTTGCAGAAAGTGACAAACAGCACATTTCAAGTCGTTTTCGTGCCCCTTTCAATCCCTTTCTGCTCATGCAAGGGAACCGTCCCCAGAACATTTCTGCATCCATTAAACCAAAGGGGTTTATTTAAAATTATATAAAAAAAAACACAGATTGGCTCCAACTTTGAAATGAGTAATTCCACCTGGCAGGGAGGACTGAACAGAACAGCACATTTTAGATTTCAACGTATAACTTCATGACAATAAAAGAAATACTTGATAAAAGATGAACATCCAAACTGATTTTAAAAAAGTATTGATGTGAGAAAAAAACGTACAGAAAGGTTGTTTGCATTTTTCTATCTAACCGTTCTTGTCTGAAGTATTTGAGATGATTAAGCAAATATCTGTCGCGGTTTGCAAGGTGGTGATGGTGGTGGATCCCAAAAAGCAGGCAGGAGGGAGCAGCTGGTTGTATTTGACAAATTGTATTCAAATAAAGTCAGCAGTAACAAAATCTAAAACATCAAAGTATCAAAGAAAGGCAACAGTAAAAGTCTGCCAAGATGAAACAAACTTAACAGGGTGCAGAAAACACATGCACAGCATACAATGCAATGACCCGACACAGAATGGTTGTGCCGAGAGTCCTTTTAACTGCCACTGATTGGAACGACCAATGCCTGTGCGGCTGCAGGCCGGGCCGACAGCGCTATCCGTTGGTCGCCAACCAGAACGTGGCAGTCTGCCACTGATCGGAACGACCAGCACCTGTGCAGGTGCAGGCGGGCCGACAGCGCCACGCGTTGGTCACCAACCAGATTTTGACAATATCATTGTGGCTTATAAAAATTGATTTTGTGATTTTTCTTTTTCTCTTTTATCAGTCTAACGCAGTATCCCAATCTGTGACTTTAGCTTCTGGTACGTTTTCCCCTTTCTAAAGTTTTTGATTCGAACTTTAAAGATGACTGTTTATTTTGAAACGACTACACATCTTCATATCAAGAATTGATTGGATTGGATTGGATTGGATATGCCTTTATTAGTCTCACAGTGGAGAAATTTACATTTCACAGCAGCAAAGTGATGAAAGGAATGAAAGTAGAAAAACAAAATACATGATCTGCTGGAAAGGCAGCCACTCTCGCGGCGCCGTCTTGAAGTCAAAATAACAAAAAAAAAACTAAATAATGATAAATAATGATATGTTGCACAAATACCCAAATGATCCACGGCCTTCTATGAAGAGGGAAAGCAAACATTTCTAATCTGCCTGATTCAAGACAGCTGGAGGTGAGCAAATAGGAATTTATGTCAAATGGTCGTTAAGTTTTACTACCTTATGATCCTGTTGCCACCTCAGTTTGTGTTTTAATTACTTTGCCTTCAGGGCCCGTGGCAACCATTTTTGTGCATGAATCAGACGTCCTTTGTGGTGCCTTCTCTTACACATTACACCACACGCACCGACCGTGACAGAAATGAACAAGTGACGTAGGGTGAGGACTTGTCACCAACTCAAAAACAAGACTTCCGGAATATTCAGCGCGAGTCTTAAAACGTAAAATATAGCTATATATAGAACTATATATATATAGAACTGCTTCATGTCATCACAAAGAGGGTACAGCAAGTCCTGAAGAATGAATGTCTCTCTGTGTCTTTGTTTTGTCATATTATCTCTATGCTGTTATATTATTTGATATTTAGTTTTTTTTTTGTTCTTTTGACTTCAAGACGGCGCCGCGAGAGTGGCTGCCTTTCCAGCATCTCGTGTATTTTAATAATAATAATACATGTCATTTATAAGCGCCTTTCGTTTTTCTACTTTCATTCCTTTCATCACTTTGCTGCTGTGAAATGTAAATTTCTCCACTGTGAGACTAATAAAGGCATATCCAATCCAATCCAATCCAATATGCGGTGGAATCTTTGTAAACACGCTCAGTAGAAGTCATTTGTGTCACATCCTAATTGGCGTCAGGTGCGCGCCCCTCCCCTACCTGCTCTCCGGGCTCACTCACCTGATTCCAATCCATTGATTGTGCCTTCTGGCTATATAAGCCACCCGTTCCCGCTCGGTCCTCGGCGGTGTAGTTTCTCTTGTTACCCTGTCACCCAGAAGTACGCAGGTTGGTCCCGCTCGTCATTTCGGATGCCCTACCTTCTGTTTTGCCCTGCGTGTCTCAGTAAAAACCTTTCTTGAACTTATTGTTTCCATCATGTATTTCGGATCCAACCCCTTCCTTTTTTCTCTTCGTCCATCGAGTTCTGTCGCCACTCCTCGAGTGGACGTGACAATTTGAAGGCATTTTACAAATTATGGACACAACTTGTCCGGAGACGTCGGTTGTCCTTTAAGGGAAAAGCCGAAAGGAAACGAAGAAGAAAAATTGCCAAATTAAATGCTAATATTATTTACAAATAAACATAATTTATAATCCAAGACTTCCACTTGTCCTTGAGTTTCTCCTTGAACATATTGAAAAATATTGATTCCTCGATTCAAAAATACAAGATCAAATGTCCAGGGATTCTAGAGCGCTGTTTAGTTTTGAACCTTGGTACATTTCTTCAAGTTTTGGATCTAAATGGAGCAAGCATAAATGTAGTGTATTTGGAAAGATTTAGAACTATTGACTGAACCATGCAATACAACACAATACATATTGATTTGTAGAGCGCTTTCACAACAACAGAAACTGTAACAAATTATTTAAAAAACAAACAGTTCTCATAACATAAAACAACACATAATAAAAAAAAAAACATGTACAGTCGCGCAAGTAAGACGCCCCTGCGCCCAGGCTTCTGAGGCCTTATGCGCTATGCATGATCAGCATATGGCGAGCACCATGACTGTTTGCATTGGTTGTGCACAGCAGCCTTGCAAAGACACAAAAGAAGTGTAAGTGTAATTGCCATTTGTTGTCAAGGTCATTTGCCACGCTATAAACACAGCCGTCATGAGCAGGAAATGTTTTCAGTTAACTGGGAAGGGAGTCGTTCATCTTGGTGACATTTCACATTCAATATTTTGGATAATTGTGCACTTTAGCAGCGTAGTAGAGATAGAAAGATATCAGCAGCGTAGCAGATACAATCACATATTTGATCTCTTGTTCATTAAAGCCAGAGTGCTTCTGCTTCACAACAGAATAAATGCTTTGAAAAGTCTGCAAGTACACATTTTTGTGTATTCTGCGCCACAGTGGATGTTGATGTTCTCCATCTTGATTCTTTCTGTCTTATCAAGACAGATTGCCAAAACATTATGAAATCAAAGGTGGACCAACCAGAGGTCCGCATTTCATTTAAAAAAATACAACATTGTTTTTTTTGTCTCACACACACACACACACACACACACACACACACACACACACACACACACACACACACACACACACACACACACACACACACACACACACACACACACACACACACATGCACACACACACACACACGCATACACGTTTTTGCTACATGGTGGGGACATGATGTGCAAAAGTTTTGACCCGTGGAACCCAATTTCAAACATGAAAAAAACATTTATGAAACTCATAAAAATGTATACTGTACTTACATTTGCCTTCTATGTCTAAAAAAACCACACCTCACATGTCTTTTTTAGTTCACATTTTTTTATTAAGGTTTAAAACAACCTTTGATAAAAGGTGAATTATAACAGTACCGAAATGCACAGCATGTCCACATACCAAAACAGAGAAAGAGGTTAGCAAAGAAGACGTGGGACACTGAGAGGACAGACGAGAGTAGACAGCAGTACAAGGAGATGCAGCGCACGATTAAAGTAAAGGTGGCAAAGGCCAAACAAGAGGCCTATGATGACTTGTATGCTCGGCTAGACAGCAAAGAAGGTGAGACTGATCTTTACAGGCTGGCGAGACAGAGAGACAAAGATGGTAAGGACCTGCAGCAGGTTCGGGTGATTAAGGATAGAGATGGCAATGTATTAACAGATGCCAGTAGTGTGATGGCAAGATGGAAAGAGTACTTTGAAGAATTGATGAATGAGGAAAATAAGAAGGAACAAAGAGTAGAAGACGTGACTGTTGTGGACCAAGACGTAGCAAGCATTAACAAGGATGGGGTGAGGAGGGGGCTGAAGAGGATGAAGGGGGGAAAGGCACTCGGGCCTGATGATTTACCAATCGAGGTATGGAAGTGTCTTGGAGAGGTGGCGGTGGTGTTCCTGACTGGGTTATTTAACAAGATCTTAGATGGTGAACAGATGCCTGAAGAATGGAGACGAAGTGTACTTGTGCCCATTTTTAAGAACAAAGGAGATGTGCAGAGTTGTACTAACTACAGAGGAATAAAGTTGATGAGCCATACAATGAAATTATGGGAAAGAGTAGTTGAAGCTAGACTAAGAGCGGAAGTGAACATTTGTGAGCAGCAGTATGGCTTCATGCCAAAAAAAGAGTACGACGGATGCAGTGTTTGCTTTAAGAATGCTGATAGAGGAGTACAGAGAAGGTCAGAAGGAATTGCATTGTGTCTTTGTAGATCTGGAGAAAGCGTATGACAGGGTGCCCAGAGAAGAGCTGTGGCATTGCATGAGGAAGTCTGGAGTGACGGAAAAGTATGTAAGAGCGGTGCAAGACATCATGACTGTAAGACAGTTGTGAGGTGCGCTGTCGGTATGACTGAGGAATTCAAGGTGGAGGTGGGACTCCACCAGGGGTCAGCTCTGAGCCCCTTCTTGTTTGCTATGGTGATGGACAGGCTGACAGACGATGTTAGACAAGAATCTCCTTGGACCATGATGTTTGCAAATGACATTGTGATCTGTAGCGAGAACAGGGAACAGGTGGCGGAGAAACTAGAGATGTGGAGATATGCCCTGGAAAGGAGAGGAATGAAGATCAGTTGCAGCAAGACGGAATATATGTGTGTGAATGAGAGGGATCCAAGTGCAAGAGTGATGCTACAGGGAGAAGGGATAAAGAAGGTGGAGGATTTTAAGTACTTGGGGTCAACTGTCCAGAGCAATGGAGAGTGTTGAAAAGAGGTGAAGAAGCGTGTCCAGGCAGGCTGGTGCGGCTGGAGAAATATGTCAGGTGTGATGTGTGATAGAAGGGTTTCAGCTAGGATGAAAGGAAAAGTCTATAAAACAGTGGTGAGACCAGGTATAATGTTTGGACTGGAGACGGTGCCCTGAAGAAAAGACAGGAAGCAGAGCTGGAGGTAGCAGAGCTGAAGATGTTGAGGTTTTCTTTGGGAGTGACCAGGCTGGATAGGATCAGGAATGAGTACATTAGAGGGACAACTCATATTAGAGGCTTTGGAGAGAAAGTCAGAGAGGCCAGACCGAGATGGTTTGGACATGTCCAGAGGAGAGAGAGTGACTATATCGGGAGAAGGATGCTGAGCCTTGCACTGCCAGGCAGGAGACCGAGAGGAAGACCGAAGAGGAGGTTTATAGATGTGGTCAAAGAGGACATGAAGGTCGCTGGTGTGAGGGAAGTGGATGCACAAAACTGGGATAGATGGAGGACATTGATTCGCTGTGGCGGTTGCGCCTTTTCGGCAGCATGAGTATGCCAGTACTCTTTTTGAATGGAGGAATGTCCGGTGCCATTCGACTGTCATCGCTGGACACCAAAGGAGCCATTGTGCCTTTTTTGCACCTGTAATGTGCAGCATCTTCACAGCCCCGCTTTGTTCAGCGGAAAGTTCGGTGCTGTTGGTCAGTCTGCGGTTGGATGGATGCATGGCTTGAGGAGCCCGCGATAAGAAGAAAGGAGCGTCAGCGCAGAGCGCCGATGCGTATGTGGAACTGTCGTGGCTTGGAATTGAAGCGTATTTATGTGGGACAGGAGATGTGAGACAATGTCTTTTCGTCAATGGATGCTACAGCTTCGCGAAGGAATCCATGAGGGGGAGAGGGTATTTGTTGCGGATGGTGATGTCGTTCAGACCCCTATAGTCGACACACGGGCACAGGGATCTATCTTTCTTTTAGATAAAGAAGAACCCTGCGCCGAGCGGGGAACGCGAGGTTCGGATGAGTCCCGCCGCGAGGGAAGAGTCAATGTATGTGCTCAGGGCTTCTTATTCCGGGTGTGAGATGTAGAGTCTGGAATCCGGTAGTGTAGCCCCCGGTTGCAGTTCGATGGCGCAGTCATACGGTAGGTGGGGTGGCAGGGATTGCACGTTGTCCTTACTGAACGCCTCCCGCAGATCATGGTAACAACGCGGCACACCCTCGAGACAGATCTCTTTGGGCGCGCCGCTGCGGGAGGGGTCTCGCCCTGCCGTGGCCGACCATAGGCAATTGGCATAGCAATAGGGGCTCCAACCCTGTAAGGTGGGGCCCTCCCACGAGATGGAGGGGTCATGAGTGCTGAGCCAATGGAGGCCCAGCACGAGTGGCACGTTGCGGGAGGGCATGAGCAGGAATTGGCGGTGTTCGACGTGGTTACCTGATAACCGGAGTTTAAGGGCACCCCTTAAACTCTGATCCGCGTTACCCGGGCTAACAGTCGGCCGTCAAGGTCCAGGATCTCCTTGGGGATCTTAAGGTCCTCAATGCCGCAACCCAATGTCTCTGCCAGTTGGGAGTCGATGAATAATGCCAAATAATTCCAACTCCGAATAATTCCAACTCCAATCGCGTGATGGGCGCCGTCCTCGATGCCTCCACTGGCCGCCGCGGTCGCCGTTTGGCCGGGGACTTACGGGTGCTGGTGGTCTTAGGCGGGGGGCCTTGAGTGCGTCGACCCCCGGGGTTGGCTAGATCGCGCCCGCTCCCCACCTGCAGCGGCTCGGGGAACTCCTCCTGACGTCGCGCCAGCTCGTCGCCGTCGGGTGTGGTCTTCCGCTGCTCGTTTCCGGGTTCGTCGGACCGCTGGGTACCTTGCTCCCGCTGCCGCTCCCAGAGGCGATGGTCCAGGCAGATGACTACATCGATCATGTCACTGAGGGTGGCGCCAGCGTCGCGGGTGGTCAGCTCGTCTTTGAGAGCGGTGCTCAGTCCGCGACGAAACACTCCCCTCAGCGCTCGATTGTTGTAGTCACTCCGGGCAGCCTGGATGCGGAAGTCGATGGGGTACTCAGCGGCCGAACGTGTTCCTTGCACACAGTCGTGCAGGAGTCCCTCAGCCTCGCACTCTGTGAGCGGGTGGTGGAATACTTGCCGAAGCTCAGCCACAAAGTCCGGGTAGGATCTGCAAAGCTCGGGCTGCGACTCCCGGACGGCCAATACCCATGACTCGGCCTGGCCTGTGAGCAGGCTGGTGATGAAAACCACTTTGGCCTCATCGCTAACGAAGGCGGATGGTTGTTGTTCAAAAACCAGCGAGCACTGGATCAAGAATTGAGCACAGCGCCCGGGTTCGCCTTCGTAGCATGAGGGATGTGGCAGGGAGAGCTTGCGACTACTCACGGGGGGGGGGGGCGTCAGGGTAACGAGGCGTGTCTCGACCTCCTGGAGGCGTTGAGCCAGTGAGGACGCGATGTGGCGGTTCTCCGCAATCGCTTGCGCCAACTGGCTCGAACGCTCCGTCTGATGGGCTTAGGGCGGATAAGAATTTGTGTCCACCGGCGAGATCCATGGGTGGCCGGTGTATTATGTCACGTCCGCTCGAGGAGTGGTGACAGAACTCGAGGGACGACGGGAAGTATTAAGGGTTTTTATATATATATATATATATATATATATATATATATATATATATATATATATATATATATATATATATATATATATATATATATATATATAGTTAACAATAGATCTGCTGATGCACAAACTTGGACACATCATCAGTGTTGATTCCTAGAATCACTGGGTGTTTCGGGTCTTTCAACAGACACCCTCCTCCAGGCGACCCGACCGGGGTTTGCAAGGCCCCGGCCTGTGTCCAAGTGGCATGCTACTGCTCCACTGCCCCCACGGCTCTCCCCTCCTCAACCAGAGCCATCTGGTGGCTCTTTCTGCTGCCTCCACGTTGTTGCCTATGGCTCTTCTTCGGTTTGTACCTGTTATGCCCAGTGTGCCATAGGCTTTGCTCAGGGAGTGGCTGGCAAATCCCCGACTGCCCACCTTTACCGGCATACACCTCGTCCTCCACCCGTTCCTCCGACATTCCTCCACCAGCTCCTGGTACTTCTCCCTCTTCCTTTCCTGAGCCTCCTCCATCCTCTCCTCCCAGGGAACCGTCAGCTCCAGCAAGAAGAGTTGCTTTGTGGCCTCAGAGACCAAGATGATGTCAGGTCTCAACCTGGTCTGGGTGATGTGTGCTGGAAACTTCAGTTGCCTTTCCAGGTCAACTGTCATCACCCAGTCTCGGGCCGTGGAGAGCAAACCAGTAGAGCGGTTGTTTGATGTACTCTCCAACCTTTGTCCTTCTTTGACAAAGTGAATGGTCTTCGCAGTGGCTCGGGTGTAACGGCTTGCCGCAATTCCCTTGCTGATTGCTTCAGCGATGGACTTAAGGATCTGGTCGTGCCTCCACCGATACCGACCCTCACCCAGGGCCTTGGGGCAGCTGCTCAAGATGTGTTCCAGAGTCCCAATCTTGGAGCACAGGGGACATGCTGGTGTTTCTGTGGTGCCCCAAGTGCACAGATTAGATGGGCTAGGAAGGACATCGTACACCCCCTGAATCAAGAACTTGATCCTCTGCGGGTTCCATGACCAGATGTCCTTCCAGGTGACGCGGCGCTCCATCGCCTGCTCCCACTTCATCCAGGCACCCTGCTGCCGCATGGCCACTGCTCTGCTGGTTCGCTCTTCCTCGACTGCAGCTCGGACCTCCTCCTGCACCAGCCTCTGCCTCTCCCTCGCGCTGGCAGAGTCATAGCGGGTCGCTGTTCGGCTCCCCAGTCCAGCTCTACCTTGCGCCACTGCTCCAACAATGGTCCTGTGCCTCAGTCGAGTTTCTGCACACTCAACTGCCTCGACTGCCCTCCATTTCCTCCCTGTCCTCACAACGATCCCTGCCCCGGACACTTTGGCATCTCTAGATCCAGAGTACTGCAGATGTTCCCATGCCCATGCTACGATCAATTCCTCCCTGACTGAGCTGAAGGGGAGCCTGATCTTGTTGGTTTTCCCGTACAGCCCAATGCTACTTAGGCTGCGGGGCAGTCCCAGCCATCTGCGCAGATAGATGCTCACTCTTTGCTCAAAACCTTCCACCACAGTCATGGGGACCTCGTAGATTAGCAGAGGCCAGAGGATTCTTGGGAGGATCCCATGCTGGTAGACCTAAAGAGTTTGATGGGTCTCTTTATTTGTAAGTAGGTTCGTTGTCAGATCTCCCAGGCAGGTGACGCGCAGAGCTTGATCGTGTCGTGGAGTCGAGCAAGTCGAGCCGTGATGTCCGTCCAACGCCCGGCATCAGCCGGGCGCCTGAGCGGGTCTGTGCAAGTCTCTTTGGGTCTGTGAGTCCGAGATGATTCTGCCCCGTGGTTCGCCCAATCTCTCTGTCCCGCGACAGCTGCTTTTATACCATTTTCAAGCGTGTGCTATGCGTCAGGGTGAGACGCACATCAAGGAGGGCAGGTTTCACGGTGGGGTCGGGGCGCCCATGGGTGGTGGCGGCCCATCGGGAGCTCGGCTTGAGGGGTCTTGCTGTGAAGATGCCGGCTTCACAGGCGGCTGGGAAATCTGGTTCTTTCCATTTGGAGAGTTGATTGGGCTGAGGAGGAGGAAAAAATTCTCCTGGCTGGCTCGCCAATAAAGAGTTTGATGGGTCTCTTTATTTGTAAGTAGGTTCGTTGTCAGATCTCCCAGGCAGGTGAAGCGCAGAGCTTGATCGTGTCGTGGAGTCGAGCAAGTCGAGCCGTGATGTCCGTCCAACGCCCGGCGCTAGCACACACACACACACCCACACACGCACACACACACACACAATTATCCACAAAAACACGCTGCTGAAAATAGAATGTACGTGCAGGAACATGTAATGACAGATTCTCACTTTTGGATGATTTAGCGTTTGCAATGAAACTAACAAAGTGATCCATGTTTTTTGATTTTGGGAGCAAGCTCGAGTGCTTGCAGAGAGAACATTTGTGGAACATTGTTAAATGTAAATACAGATGCGAATCGAGAACATTTTCGCTGCAAGTGAACAATGTTAGCCAATAAGCAATTGTGCTTTCTCACACTGACTCAATGGCCGATGAAGTAAATCTTGCAAACTTCACTCTTTTATTTGGCTTCCTCGCCATAAAAGCGAGCATATACCTGTCAGGGTTGATTTAAATACTCACACATACTTGAATAATTTGTTCGGCTTGGGCAGCTCTTACACAATGTGCTTTGAGCCCAAATAAGAGGCTTTCAGCGCTAAGAAGTCATCGACTGCGTGTGCGTCATTAAGATGATCTGACCCCAGTAAATCCACAGAAGAAAGCTTGATCAGGCTGTCAGCTTGTGGTGGCTTAAATCCGCGTGACGAACGTTCGCCGGCCCCCGAAATGTGAGACTGCGGTCATCGGGCCACACAAACGACTGCTGTGCGCCACTGTCCTCGCACTCACCCCGTTGGCGCGTGTGCATGAAAGCAAACTGTCACATATGGCGCGGAAGACAACGCTAACTGTACTCCAACTGTCTAACTGCGATGCTTTAATGTGATGTCTGATTGGCAGCCACATGCATATTCAAAACCGCACCCGCGTGCTTGTTATTAGAATGACTCAGATGCTTTGTGACTCAGATTCAAAAAGGACAAAGGTCGTAAGAATCACGCAGATGCACCAAGTGGCCACGCCGGCATCCTCATACTCCATCCCGCCGTGAATGATCATTCTGGCAGGAAAGTTTGATTTATCCACATAATATCCATCAGGTCAGTAGGACCTTGGGAAGGCCCAGCCATAAAATCCAAGCTCTTGCTGGGCCTTTTTAATACAGTCTGAGTAAAATGGCTGAAGGTCAACTGTCCCCTCGCTCAATCAGATGTAAGCAGCTCCCGCAGCCACAGCAAGTGTTGTTGCAGTAAAGTTAGACAGATCGCTGCGGTAGCGCAACCAAGGGAGCGGGAACAATGGCTGTGTGATGTTCCGCAGTGGAAGTATGCCTCTCCTACGGAGAAGCCATTACTCCCAAGTCAAAGAAATCCATCCTGCAGTGGCGGCGCTGTAAAACATCTGTGCTGCGGAACTGTTACTCAAAATAAAATGTGTCCTCGCTGAAAGAACAAAATGTCCCTGCAGAAAGAGTGCAGATCAAATTTAGATGAACTTCCCTTCCCCTGCCCCCAACAAAATGGATTCTTCTTATGTGCGGCACCTAAGCGACAGTCTGAATTATCACCGTCATTGTGTGTGTTGTTTTTTCCAGTTCAGACAGGAGACGCTAGTGAAAGAGTCTGTTGAAATCTTGTTTGCTTACCTTTCATCAACACGTGAAGATTGTCTTTGATGATGACAATTACTCATGAGGTGTTATTGTGAGTTTTCTTTGGGCAAAATTAGAAACATAACTCAGAAAAGCTGACAAATCCACACATATCGAACGTAACGGCACAGAAGGCCCCTGATAGTTAGGATAAATTGCTCCGAACTTTCTTTCTATTATTTTTTTTTGGGGGGGAAGACCTGCCTTTTTTCTTTCTGACGCGGTTTCATTTTAGGTTAATAGCAAATCACAATGAATGTTGAGCATTTGACACGAAGCAAATGTAGGAGCTCTTTTCAAGGGCCACATTACCTAGCTTGAGTTGATAGCCATCTAGTGATAGTAATGTAATTCCTCAAACAATTGTAAGACAAATGTTGTGATGTTTTGATGACATAGCAACTTAAAGGTCAACTGACACCATTTTTTGTTTCCTAACATCAGAAAAACGTTTTATAGCATCTAAAATGCCTAAAACACACAGGCTGATATTTTTAGTCAAATGAAAAACACCTATAAAAATGACTTAACGTGTCCCAAAACTACTTCAAAATGATCTCAGAAGTTTCAGTTTCAGAAGGTCCCGCCCCCTTGTTCGTGACATCACGCCAATATGTTTTGCCTTGCTCGAGAATCAAAACAATGGCCTCAGATTCGGAGAAGATGCTTTCTTGTTACTCATCCAGTTATAATAATAATACATTCCATTTATAAGCGCCTTTCAAAACTCTCAAGGACACTTTCCCGTCACAGGATATTTTTTTTCTGCAGGTGAGCATATGATTTAAATAGTTCTGAAGAGGAAAGCATAAATGTTTGCAATCGATTAAAGAAGTACTTCTGTATCAATTGAGCCATCAGGAATCCAATGTAGTGTCCCGGAAAATGCACAAGATGGCGCCCAAGCTCCGTTGGAAATGGGCTGATTTGTCTGCTGGGAATTTGTGTCAACTTCTATCAAATAGTAGTCTTGCTGCAACACACGATTCACCATTGCGTTATTTGTGTTTTCCTTCTAATTTCGCCACCAACATGGATCAACAAGAAGATTTCAGACCAAACAAAGTACCCAAAATGCATTGTGTGTCGCTATCTCGGACAGTGACGATACCTACCGTGTCGTCACAGTAGGTATTATCACCAACTCAAAAACTATACTTCTTGAATATTCAGTGCAAGTCTTAAAATATAGCTATATGCGTTGCAATCTTTGTAGCTTTGTCGCTCAGTAGAAGTCATTTGAAGTGATTTTACAAATTATGGACACAACTTGTCCGGAGGTGTCGGTTGTCCTTTAATGAAATCCAAACAAATATAAACCAATACATATACTGCACTGTGAATGTCGACTGATGTGTTGGACCTGATTGTTAGAACCATCAGGAAATTTTGGTTAAATTATACATCCAGTGTGATAACTCAGCTTACGAACTTAATTGGTTCTTCCAAACATTTCACATAGGAAACTATTAAATATTAGAATAATCAGTTTCCAGGTCCCCATAAAACATAAATTTGTACTAAATAAGCTTTAAAACTACACAAAATATAAAAAGGATATTCCAAGATGGCGCCCGAGTAGGCAGCCGTCAGCAAGTGCCATCATGCCGCCATGACATTCATCAAGGAGGAGACTGTGCTGAGCGGTTGCGCCTTTTCGGCAACATGAATATGCCAGTACTGTTTTTGAATAGGAGGAATATCGGTGCGATTCGACTGCCATCGCTGGACACCAAAGGGGCCATTGTGTGTTTTTTGCGCTTGTAATGGGCAGCATCTTCACAGCCCCGTTTTGTTCAGCGGAAAGGTTGGTGCTGTTGGACAGTCTGCGGCTGGATGGATGCATGACTTGAGGAGCCCGCGATAAGAAGAAAGGAGCGTCAGCGCAGAGCGCCGATGCGTCTGTGGAACTGTTGCGGCTTGGAATTGAAGCAGACTTATGTCGGACAGGAGATGTGAGACAATCTCTTTTCGTCAATGGATGCTACAGCTGCGTGTTTGCTTTCAACATTTAGCTTGTAGTCGACGTGCACGTTCCACCATGGTGTCGCTGATCCACTGGTGGAAAGACGCTTTGATCCTCTCCTCTTCCATCTAGAACTGCTTCATGTCATCACAAAGAGGGTACAGCAAGTCCTGAAGAATGAATGACTCTGTGTCTTTGATTTGTCATGTTGTCTTTGTGTTGTCATATTGTTTGTTATTTAGTTTTTTTTGTTCTTTTGACTTCAAGACGGCGCCGCGAGAGTGGCTGCCTTTCTAGCAGCTCATGTATTTCTTTTTTCTACTTTCATTCCTTTCATCACTTTGCTGCTGTGAAATGTAAATTTCTCCAATGTGAGACTAATAAAGGCAAATCCAATCCAAAATATACCTTATTTTATGTATAATAAATGTGCTATTGTATTGTAATTAAAGAAATAAACTGTCCTGTATAATAAAGCCATTTTATTTACCTTTGTGATGGTCGTTGATGATATCCGAGTGAAGTTGCCGTGCTTTCTCGGTGATATTATCCTCACTCACACGGTCATCTGCGAGCTGCTTTTCGTTAATACAAATCAACAGAAGTTTTTCAACCTCTTCTATTGCCTGAGACCGTTGCTTAGATAATACAGAAACACCCTTAGCCACACATAGCAATGGTCGACTTAGCATACTGCTACTGGGACGCTAAGTCACTCAAAGGCACACCTCGTTCATGTTTCTCGATGATCTCCTTCTTCTGCTTGAACATAACCTCCGACATAACACGTAATTTTGTTTTGTGTCCTCTTCGGCCTGCGGTGGGGTCTTTTTCGGTCCCAAAAAAGTTTCCACTCGATAGCAAACCATGTATGCACTCAGAGAAAGGGTGTGTGGAAAAGTAGTCCGGCAGCCACGGTGGCAGTGTTCGGCCGTGTGGTTTGGTGTTCTTCCGCCAAAAACTAGTCCGCCAGCCATTGTGGCGCTCAGTGTGGCGCTCACTAGGTCGTATGCCAAGATTATATTCTCGCAAATGTAATGTTCGTAAGGCGAAAATTTCGTTAGCTAAAGCGTTCTGTAAGCCGCGGTCTTACCGTATTTGCTATTGTTCACAATTGTGTAATTAGATTTTGAAAATGTGCAATTGGTTTCATTTTATTGCTGTTTTACTTAAGGTAAATTTATTAGCGATATTCTGGTATGTGGGCTCCATTAGTCATGCTGTCTTCAGTCCATTAAAAATGGCCCATGCAACTCACGTTGGTCCAAATAATACTCACTTTTTTACTTGTACTCTCAATTCTACACATGACACACATTTTGATGATCCTTGTTGTTTGTTCAAGAAAACAAAGCAAACATTTTTTTGGATCAACGATAACAGCCTCATCTTTTTGTTGTCATTAATGATAAAAGACAGGAACGCATCAGGAATCTTCACGCCTTGTTGATATAGCAACAAGAGGATGTTAGTGTGCAGATGTCGGAGAAAGCAAGGGAATGATTTCGTGGGACCCTCAGTTAAAGTTACAAATGGTACAGTAGCATATGAATATGTCATCACAGGGCTCAAACATGTCAACTAAAACTGGTATAAATGTTGGATTTTTTACATTAATGTGATTTTCAGCCCAATATTTGCTATGATTCTCGATTTAGTAATGTGTTATCATCCGGAGCTTCTCTGGGGCCAACATACATATGAGGAAAAACATAAACATATTAATTGATAATACCTGCAAGTTACAACACCTCAATCTCGGTTTAGTGCCATACCAAAGACACAAACACAATTTGGACCACCAAACGGATCAACAAATTGTACACTCTCATTTGGCTTCCAGGAAAATTAGTAAAAATATCTTGAGGGATATTTTCAGATTCAACTAAATAGTGGATGGCTTAAAATGAGCTCACTATAATCTGCTTTTCACCGTAATGTCATAAGGTTCTTGAAAAAAAAACAGCAGTGTGTGTGTATTACAAAACCCCACATTTGGGTATTCGGAAAACCCACAGGAAATGGAATCGGTGTGGTAGATTGGCAAATTCATTCATTTTTACAATGTGACTCTTCCTGATTGTGGCCGATGGCTCATGACACTTTGTAAGCCCCTTAGCCCCTACTTGTGTGATACAGTATTTTGAGTCGTCCTCAAGAAGGAATGCAAATTTCTCCTTGTAAGTGACTGTCAGGCTTGCGTGCTGTCATTTGCAATGACCTCGTCACTCGCGCTTGGCAGATCTTTGAATTACATCCCGTGGTAGCCGCCTAATGCCGTCATTACCATTATTAATGGGACATGACACAAGTCATTGCCACGGAAAACGTTCGCCCACAACCCAGAAGAATCTGATGTAATGCCACCACTTTCTCACTTTATGCACCAGGAAGTCAAACAGGAAGCGTAGCAGAGCTTCTGCGGCTGACTCCACAATGCCAGTTGATTCACACTCACAAACACACACAACAAATCCTATTTATGAGGGTGTTTAGTGTGTGTGTGGTTGCTAATTAAATCCCCTGTCTAATTAGGTTAAAACACTCAAGATTTGCCAATACGACGTGGACAATGATTAAAAAGGTGATGCTGCTGGGCCAACCCGGTCAACTTCTCCCCCGGGTGTATTTTGACGAGATCATTCGGCAGGCTCGATATCGAACTGCTCTTTTGCAGAAATCGGCAATTGATATGAATTATTGTGTCAATACTTATCGATACGTATTTGTTGCGTGAGTGCAATTCCTCCAATGATGTCAATTCAACCAAAGAAAAAAAATCAACCATTTATTGACCTGCACCAATCAGAACTTAATTGATTCCCAGACAGAGTGTGTAAGGCGAAAAGTGTGTATCCCAAAAAATAATTTCCCATAGGAAACCATTAAAATAAGAATAATCCGTTCCCAGGTCCCCATAAAACATAATTTTCTACTTTCTAATTTTCTAAGCCTTAAAACGACACAAAATATACATTATTGTATGTATTTCTTGTAAATTATGTTTTATAGGCTGCCAAATGAAAAACAAAGTAATGAAGTTTATTCAATACATTGTAAGAATGAAAATTGTAAAGAGCAATACATTGGAGAGACTAAACACATTCTCAAAAAAGACTTTATCAACATTGCAGGGATAATACTAGTGGGCCTCAATCGGCAGTACATATGCACCTAAAAGCTAGCAACCACTCATTTGATTACAATGAGGTTAAAATCTTAGCGAAAGACCATGGATGGTTTGAAAGGGGAGTAAAAGAAGCAATTTTCATAGAAAAGCTAAATCCTTCATTAAACCGATATGGTAGGGTGAGGTTCAATTTGGATCGTTTGTACAATAGCCTGCTTAGGCAACATTAGTAATGCTGATGAGGTGATACCGGAGGGAGTGGAGCAATCAGGCCAGTCGTTAGTCTGGAATGTAGGAACAATCGGTAGGGCCGCAGGAAGTGGTCCTCTGCTCCCCCCAACCTGAGAGTAGGGACCTATCATAGTAGTGTCCGGCGCCACTATGTCTGGACATTAGGGATATATATAGAGGGCCAATACTACCAGTAAGACTTTAGTTCGCTGAAGAAGCATCTTGGATAAGAAGCGAAACGTCTGACACCTTCAAAAATGTACAGATGACGGCTGAAGAAACCTTTTCATCAGCTTTTTAAAACATTTGTATGTATGTATGTATGTATGTATGTATGTATGTATGTATGTATGTATGTATGTATGTATGTATGTATGTATGTATGTATGTATGTATGTATGTATGTATGTATGTATTTATTTATTTATACACAGAGAAAACTGAACTGCATTCAGGAGAAGCAAAATAGAGAAAATGTATTTTAGCGAATTATTAAAACTATGTACAATTGAAACACATGAAGAGAAAACTTTTTAAAAGAAATAAAAACGAAGAAGAAAAGCATGATTCTCAAATTAGTAAAAGGGAACAATGATTTGAAAAAATAATGATGGTGAGATGCTTGCAAGGCATGACAGACAAAGCCAGCATCTGCTCACGCGATACATTCCACTTTTCAATGCAATTCGCCTTCTCATTTTATGCCTGAGTCCAAAGTGGTTTCAATTATGTTAACTGCATTGACATTATCTCTTGCAAAAATGTAGCCGGCAGCGCTCGTTATGCAGTTGAACATTTTAGTCAAAGTACAGAATGTTTGGCAGAAATTGAAATGGCCTGGAAGAAAGCTCCGTGTGTAACGGACAGCTTGAAATTGTTCAGTGCAATATCTGTCATGGCTCATCTGTTGTTGGCAAGAGCGAACAGTAATGATCGCCAAATTACACCATTGGTCTGTTTGGATGCATGCACATTTAGCTGTGCGCTGGTTTTTCATTTCCATCCATCCATCCATCCATCCATCCATCCATCCATCCATCCATCCATCCATCCATCCATCCTGCATGCGTGTACCTGCCTGCCTGCGTGCGGCCACCTGCCTGCCTGCCTGCATGTGTCTGCCTGTCTGCGTCTGTCTGTCTTCCTGCCTGTGTCTGCCCGCCTGCGTCTGGCTGCCTGCCTCCCTGCGTGCGTTTGACTGTCTGCCTGCGTGCGTCTGCCTGCCTGCCTGCACGCGTCTGCCTGCCTGCCCCTGCGTGCATCTGCCTGCCTGCCTGCGTCTGCTTGCCTGCCTGCGTGCGTCTGCCTGCCTGGGTCTGCCTGCCTGCCTGCCTGCGTGCATCTGCCTGCCTGCGTGCATCTGCCTGCCTGCCGGCGTTCGTCTGCCTCCCTGCCTGCGTGTGTCTGCCTGCCTGCGTGTGTCTGCCTGCCTGCTTGTCTGTCTGCGTGCGTTCATGTCTGTGTGCATGTCTGCGCGTCTGTCTGCGTGCGTGCCTGTCTGTGTGTCTGTCTGCGTGCGTACCTGTCTGCGTGCGTGCCTGTCTGCATCTCTGTCTGTGTGTGTGTGTCTGTGTGCCTATCTGTCTGTCTGTCTCCCTTTCTCTCTCTAAAAGTCTACGGTTTCTTACGCTGCATTGAATGTTTATGTCATCCTAAAACTCAATATTCTGTGCGTCCTGCAATTCGCGTGATAATTACAAAACCTCTGGCACTGGAGTGGACACATATTTTTGCACATCGTCTGGCAGTGAATGATTCAAAGCTGTTTCTGGTCAATGTTTAGCAGATAGATGTCTAGATATATGACTTTGTGATGGTGGCTGGGGAGCCTTCCTGGCTTAAACTCACATCTCATCATTTGGAGCTTCTTTCCCGGAGCTCAGAGCCCTGCTGCTGTTCCAGCGTGGCAATTACCTCGCCCTCCTTTGCTGCTAATGAGAAGGTAAAATATGGGTGTCTGGCAACCACATTCATTTGCAACCCCGGCTCACTCCCGGCAGTAAAAGACAAGAGGGAGAGAGGCTCATTTTTGCCCACAAGCCACCATGGCATACATTTTCAAACCACCTGTTCTACTTTTCCGGCGTAACCTCACATGTTGAGCTGGAATAATGTGTATCACGGAGGAAGGTATCTTCTCTGCTTCATCTATTCCTAGCTTCAAAGGCTGGCAACTGAATTCATAAGACTCGCGAGACTTAGATTGAGTCGTCAAACGCACCTTTCAACCGCTAATCAGCAAGCAAATAAGTAACCTTCAAAGTACATAAAAATGCAATACTGTAACACTTCAATAATTGATAGGTATGTGTGGCCCAACCTGATGCGTTCTGCCGCGTCATGCCTTCTATTATCATTTTTTTTACCTGATTGGATTTTTTTAATGGTGCAAAGAACAAAAATATGGTTTCTAGTTGAAGGTTACAGAAAAAACACAATTATGTGAGGGGGAAAAAATATTATATTGTATCCGGCCGGATAGACTCCAATGTCACACTTGAAAAGACAAAAAATGTCATCACAGTCTTGGCAATCAGACACATTTTATTCCCTTTACCCCCCCCCCCCCCTGCCCCCAACACACATCTTCAAGAGCTTCGCGTTTGCCGTCACATCTTCTGAGATTGACTTCCAGCGACTGAGACAGAGGTGGAAAATTCCCATTAGGTGGACAAACAACAAGAGACACTAAGAATGCATTAACAACAATAATAGAGCGGCTTTGTGGCTATTTTCAGCGCCATAAAAGAAACCATATGTAAATGCGAATGTTTACTGGTCATGCAGACACTTTAATTAGAAAAACATTACCAATATAATTCGAAGGGACTAAATTAAAACAGACTCTCTGCATCGGTTCGCTGATTTACAAATGGCATTGTTACAGCCGGGCTATCGTGATTGAATCTAATGCAGCTTGTGCAGTTTGAAATACTGGAGATTGGTCGACACAGCACATCAATATCATGTCATTACAGCGCGACAATTGGCTTGGCTGCTATTTTTTCCTTTTTTTCTCAAGCACGTCCCGAGCAATCCATCAAACAGAGACACAAAACGCACTGATTATATTGGTGACTTAGCGTTGCTCATGAGCACCAGAAGGAATTTAGTTGACTTTCAACAGAGGTCACACTGAACTTAATTTGAAACATTACTGTGAACTGCACACCTGGAAAAGCCACCAACTCTTCTGCAGGAGCGATTTTGGTTAAGCCGGGTAGTTTGCAGCCCATTTTCGAGGCACCTTCACTGACTCTTGGGTGTGTCGATGCTGTCGTGACACTCTGGAGAGCATCAATGCGCAGCATTAATTGCTTCCCTTGGCGGCAATTTACCTTGCCTTGTTCCGACTGTGCCCAAAACAGTCATGTTGTTGACATGTATTTCTTTTGGATTGGATTGGATTTACCTTTCTTAGTCTTGCAGTGGAGACATTTACATTTCACAGTAGCAAAGCTATGAAAAAAGAGCAAGGGAAAGAAAGAAGTAGAAAAAACATTACAGGAGCTTCTGTGAAGGCAGCCACTCCCGCGGTCCCATCTGTGAAAATGCTGCCCATTAATGGCACAAAAAAGCACAATCACCCCAGAGTTGTCCAGCGATGACAGTCAAAGGGCACCGACATTCCTCCCAATCAAAAACAGTGCTGGCATATTTGTGCTACCGAAAGGGTGCAAATTCTCAGCAGTCTCCTCCTTGATGAATGTCATGGCCAAAAATACTGAAAAACAATCCGTATCCGTTCCACGTGACGCACAACACAAAGTGATGAAAGAAATCACACGCACACACACACACACACACACACACACACACACACACACACACACACACACACACACACACACACACACACACACACACACACACACACACACACACACACACACACAAACACACACACGCACACACACACACAAACACACACACACACACACACACACACACACACACACACACACACACACACACACACACACACACACACACACACACACACACACACACACACACACACACAGAAAGCAAGCCTCATGAGAGCGCTTGCTGACCGCTGCCTACTCTGGCACCATCTTGGACTTTTTCTATTCCCCACATGTCCTGTTAGAAATACCCAATATGTGTTTTATCCGATTTTATGTTTGAAGTGTTGGAAGCTTGTACGTTTGGACGGTCAGGGTCCAAATTGTAATGCGGGATTCTGGGATTCATGATCAGCTGATGCTTGCATGTGTTTCAAATTTGTGCATTCTAGATTCAAATTTAAAATCCAACAACAATTCTAAGACTGTGTTTCACTACTTGTTTTAAGCCAATGCACCAGTGTGACTGAGAATTAACAAACAAGATTGTCACAAATGGTTTTGAAACAAATTGGATTTGCATTTTAGTTGAATTCGTGAGAATTCTGGGCCTGTGTAATTAATCACAAATCCCATCCGCTCACAAGAAACGATGACTACTTGCGTACGAGGTTATATCTTTTCAATGACAAATAACTCGAAGCTGCAACCCTGGATGCCAGTCCATGATGATGAAATCAATAATGCCGTCATTTGAATTCTTTTGCAACAGGTTTGTGCACATTTCAACTCCTAGAGAGAAAAATCGACAGTGTTTAACATGAAATATAAATGATTCGACTCCCACTGCCTCAAAGTTACTTTGAGGATAAAACATTCTTACTGAACATTGGTCAGCTAACCCATCCTTTTAATGCAATTAAATGCGGGGTTTGTACATGATTGTTCTGCTACCAACCCAGGAACAGCAAATACCACAGCCTGGTTCTCTAATTGAGCAAATGTAAAGCTTCAAATGAGAGCAATGAAATATGTTGACCCAGCTACAATCAGAATTCTCTTGTATATAAAGCTTACAACAGCAGTATTCCAGCAAAAAGTATTATTAGTCACATTTGTGAGCTATATAATAAGGCTAGCTCAAAAGAAGATGCCTGTGAATAATCATATTCAGGCAATCCTCTGATTCTTTTTCTGTGCAGACCTTTTCTTGACACTAACCCAGATGATTCCACCAAAACCACTATTGTTTGCCGGCAGAGTCCCTCATCTACCTTTGCTCCTCCCTGGCCCTCCACCATATCTTCACAATATCTATTTGCATCCATTCTTGATTGGGACGCATCGTTAAATTAGAGGATACACACAACGAGCTACCCTTTCTCTAAATATGAATTTCTGAAGCTTGCTCGAATGAGAGGCAACCTCAACCAATCCACTTTGGATGCAAAGTGAGATGACTTCACCTGTCGTATCAGATTTGTCTGTCCCCAAATAGAAATAACACAAAACAAAATCACGCGTTTTGACCTGAGAACATCCGGAGACGCGTAGAAATTCAATGAAATAAAGTGAACCACATCAGAAAATGACATCTCCCTATTCAGATGGGCTGAGTCCGGTCCGGGATGGCCCGCAAATGGCGCCCGGCGCTCGTGGCGGCGGCTTCTGACGGCAAAATGCACAGAGATAAGACCAAGGCGAGCTGGTGACACGAAGGGCTTGGGAGGAAAAGCAAATCATTTAGGACAATCTATTCCCACAGCTGCCAGTCACTCGGCGGCTGCGGAATGAGGAGCGGTTGTAACACAGCCGCCCGTGAATGCCAATTCAGTTTGATTAATTCTATAAAGCTGGCAGAGTGTTATGTGCTTCTGAAACCTTTTGGACTACGTGCTGCCCACTAGATGAATAAATCAGATTCTCAAGTAAATCCGGTGGTAGCTTGAGGACAGGCTAATGAATGGGAGTTTCCTTCAAACAAGGAGCTGCTTCCTCCCAGATATGAAAATGATGAGTATTGCCCTACTGAATACACGCCAGGTCTTTAAGATCACATTGATGCCTCAGGCATATGTAATGTATTGCTTCAAGTTTCCATGCTGCGATCAAACTTGCCCAAACTCAGTATTTTATATTATTTTTGTTCCCAATGGAGAAAATGTCATCCAACAAATGTCACATTTCGGTTTGCGACCAACAAGTTGCATTGTCGGCCCCTTGCTGCAGCTGCACAGGTGTTGGTCATTGTAATCAGTGGAAGTTAAAAGGAGTCCCAGCATGACCGCTCAGTGTTGGGTCATTGTTTGCTTGTTTGCTCCTGTTACATTTTTTTCTTCATGTTTGTCTACATTGTAGCTCATATTCTACCCATGCTCTCGTTCATGTTTCGCTCTTGTTCTCGGTCATGTTCTCACTCATGTTACGGTTGTTCGGGCTATTCGCTATACGAAAATATTTTTAAGACATTTTCTATTTTCTTTCACATTGTTTTATTTTCTCTGACTTCCTTTCATGATGTCTCATTCTGTCCGTCTTTACACCGTTCTATTTTCTTGGACTTACTGTCATGACGTCAAATACTGTCCGTCTTTATAAAAGCTATTCCAAACAGCCCCTCTCCCCTCTTCGCTCTTCTCCCAGCCTGCCCTTCGGGGTAGGCAGTTACATTTTGTGCCGTCCCAAGGCTGAAAGAATCTTTTGTTTTTACTTTTGATTCCTGCTTCATTAATAATGATCCTAACAACGGTCAATGTTAGTTTTTAGCATCAGCCATGGTCATTGTTTGTCACTTTGGATTTTTTGCTTTCATCATGGCTGAGCTCTGGATTTAGTTAATATCTTTGTTTAAAATACATTTCTTCAAGTAAACCCTGCTTCTCCCTCCTTCCTGCTATTTTGGAGTCCACCACCACCTTGCGCAACGTGACACCAAACGGTTCTGATAAATATGCTGCTCCTATTCACAATCCCTCACTTGGGTTCAGATTCAATTTGCATAACTCATTTTGTATCTGCTCTGTTATCTTAAGGAATTTTCTGTGGTTGGAAAAAAAAAGTAATCAAGTACAATAGGTACCTCAAAACCTTTTTAAATGCCAGTTTTGCAGTTGTAAGGGTCCGGCCGTTATTGTTCATAATTGTCAGTTAGGTTAGGCTTCATCACCTACTCCCCTCTCCCGGCAAATTGGTGTTTTCATGTTTATTATGTTTGTTAAAGTCATTATAAGTGCCTTGTACGCTGGGTCCGAGAGGACAGCAATTTCATCTGTGCTGTATGTCATGCATATTAGCATATTTGACAATAAAGCTGACTTTGACTTTTGACTTTGACTACTTGCTAATTCCTTTATGGAACATTGCCTGTAAATGTCTACCATGAAGACGAGAGACGTGAAGTTTTGATGGTTCTTGGGTTTTGCCCATTCCACGTAATACATAGCAAACCCCGTACCGTATTTTCCGTTGTATAAGGTGCACCTGAGTATAAGGCGCACCCCCAATGAATGCTGTATTTTCAAACTTTTTCCAAATATAAGGCGCACTGGACTATAGGGTGCACCTGTCAATGAATAAAAAATGTTTTCCAAATATAATATATCATATTTTCCAATTACGTATAAGGCACAAATATAATATGTCATATTTTCCAAATATAAGGCACATCAAATTATAAGGACGTATTTGAGACAGGCCAATTGCTGTTGTCTCTGCACCTGCAAAGTTTTGAAGTGTCACAGTGTTGATATTTGACTTGGATCCCATTTGAAACATAATTCATGAAGTTGATCTTTTTGTTGATAGTCAACATTCTGATGGGCAACGATGCATTTGTGAAATTTCGTTTTCAACAGCCAACTCCAACAAACATCTGACATCGATGAGCGATTGTCTCACTTCCCCCCAAAACGTTTTTAACTCCACCCACCACCCTCTTGTGTCCATTTGCTCCCTCCCCAATGGAATTTCTGGCAGGATGAGCTAGCATAGAAGGTGAGTGCAAGGACCTAGGAAGTTGCAATTAGAGAAATGAGATGAGCCCCGTGTGATTTTTTTTCTCCCCTGTGCTCAATTGTCTCTTTTCTTTTTCGCTTGTCTTGTTCACCAGCCCGTGTATTCATCAGTTCCTTTTTCCCTTGCTTGCGTTTTATGTTGCTGATCTGATTTGCGTCATGATTAACGGTAGCCCTTCATCTATTTTTGGGCCTTCTGTGTTGCTCTTGACTCACCTTGCAATGAAACAAATGGCGTGTTGAAATTACTCATTAACTTATTTTATCAAGTGGCTATCCAAAATAAAATCATGTGCATTTTTCAAGTAGATGTATAGTCGCCTTAAGAGATGTACCTCGATCCAAATGATTTAATTTCTTGCAACCACTTGATGACATACACATTGAGTAAATTCAAGCAAAACATTTTTTTTGCTCCAATGCGTCCTCCATGATGGCCTGCTGGATTTCACCTTTTTTTCGGTTGAAACCGGACTTGATTTAGATTGTCACCAGTCCTAAAATTATTCATCCTCCTCTGTGATGCTTAAGCAGCCTTTTTGTTGAAAGCTGCATTAAAAGTCTGGAACATCATAATGTGCTGAGTCAGCATTGCGCTTGACGATTGAATGTGTCTGGAATGTTTGTTCGCACTGTCACTTTCTCCATCCTTTGTCATCTTGCTCACATAAAAACCCTCATGCTCACTCACTTGAAGACAGATATTAATGTCTGATGGGCTCATTTCTGCTTTACAGGTCTCCATCACCAATAATAGTGATAATTGATGTTTCGGTTCTTGTCCTGTGATGAAGTTTTGAGGATTTATGGTTACCACAGAAAGGCAAGCTGCTTCCTAATAGTTCTCTTCCTCCCCGCCTCTTTATTGGTGTGGCATTTCTCTCATTCACATCAGTATATTTATTTTGACCCACCACCGCGATACATCAGCGCAAAACGCTCCACGTCGCCTCTCCGCAGTCACATTTTCTCAAGGTGCTGCCGTAAAGATGCTTTATTGTTTATCGCCGCTGACACTTTCATAAGCTCTTTGCAGAACAAGCGTTTGCCTACTGGTTTAAATATGTCAGTCGGCAGCTCCAGTAAAATATACAAGAAGAGCTACTGTATTTTCCAAAGTTGTGACAAACACACTGGATTATTGAATCAGTTCCCATTTTGAAAAACAATAGACCAATTAAGCAAATGTAACGTAATTTCCGCACTCTAAGGCGCACCTAAAAGCCTTCAATTTTTTTTTCAAAAGCTGACCATGCACCTCATTTTTTCCTTACATATACTGATATCTATCTATCGATCGATAAATCTGTCTGTCGGTCCGTACGTCCGTCCGTAGGACCGTCCATCCCTCCGCCAAAAAATATTGGACTATTAAAGGATTTCTTATTACAGTAAAGTCTCGTTATATCGATATTGGTTATATCGATAGTACCGCTTATTACGATACTATTTCTATGCACGCCAGGAGAAAATTACATGCGCGCAGGGTCGGATATATCGATAGTCCCGGTTATATCGATATTTTTCAGACTCCCGAGAATATCGATATAACGAGACTTTACTGTATTTGTATTCTTATAATCCAGTGCGCCTTATATATGGAAACATTTTAAACATACAACTGTATGTCATTCGTTGAAGGTGCACCTTATAATCCGGTGCAGCTTATAGTTGGGAAAATACGGTGCTTGGAAATCTACTAAAGTCCGGTTCTCCGCTTGCATACACGCGCTCCCATAAGTTAAGGCTCAGCGGTGCAACATGTGCTGCTAGGGGGTTCAGGAACTGTTTGGGCTTGGAAGAATTCAATCAGAGAGATCCATGGGCCAGTGCCGAGACCTGAGTGAGATTGATTGCTAGGCAGACGCATCACGAAAACAGGGCAGCTCCTCTGGTACCCGAGCTCACCCATGTCCTCTTCCTACTCCTGTTTAGCAGAGTGAAATGGGGAAGAGCAGGCTGTTGCATCCAGGTCTCACAGGCTCAATCCACCGTAGCCTGGCCCCAATAATAGAATTTTATGTCAGCTAGGAGTTTCTGCAACTCGGAGAGGGCTGATTGATGAGCGCCGTAAATCACTGCTGCATTGGGTTTTATAACCCAAGGAAACACTTAAGGCTGTGGAACACTCTCCTGCGGCCAGTGCATATGCCACTCCACTTTTACTGTTTTACTTCATTTGGCTTTTCAAAGCAAATATACGCGAGACGTGCCGAGTGTCACTATGGATAGATCTGCATGCTGTTTTTGTTTGATTGCAGATGCTTCTTCGGTGTAAGCATAACTCCATTGAGGAGTTAGTGTTACTCTGCGAGTTAACTAACAATCCCAAAAATCAATATGAGGAACATTGCAATCATCAAGGCGACACCATTGCTTATTGAAAAGATGGACCTGTCGTCTTTCTTTTGTTATTTTAATCATCAAAATATATCATATTGAAGAAACAGGCGAATTGGAACGGGCGTGTGATGAAAAAAAAATATCAATTGCCAGCCTGTAAATGTGATCTGGAGACCTTCCAGTGCACTGACGAAAATGAAAACAGTGTTGTGAAAATGGAGTGATCAATAACAAAGCCTTGTGAAGGCACAGAGCCCTCCCTTGAAGAGGCACAATGGAAGCAAAAGAAAATCCTAGATTGTGATCAGGCTTTTGATACGTACCTAAGTGAAAATGAGTTAAGAAAAAAAAAGAAGAAAGATGGGCTTGGAAACAACCTCTAAGCTTAAAGAGGCGACAAAAGAAAGAAAGAAAATGACGAAGTACAAATACGGGCTGGCAAAAAAAAAAGAGAAGCAGGCAAAGAAGTGTCGGTTTGACATCAAGTAACACCACAATGTTCTTTTCTGATTAAAAGCAGCTTTCTAAAGAGGATTTCATTCTCTTAACTGCCAAGTGCAAAACATCATTTTGAATTGAAGGTACAACTCTGACACTCGTGTTTTTGGCCTCTCTCAATAACCAAACAGCACATTTGAACAACGCTCACTTCTCTGACAATTAGAGTGAAGCGGCGCAGGGTTGCACTATATTTAAAAATGCACCCCTAATCATATTGATAGCAGCGAATGAGTTCCGGTTGTTTTGTTTAAAATGACTCCCGTGGCTTGAATCTCGCATCGCAATGCCGCTAAAGATAAATTGGCTACTTTGTAAATTGTCGAAGTGGTGGGAGCTGCATGCTAAAGCGATACGTTACACATTAGTTGCCTCGACTACTCTTCCGTCTTCCATTTCTCCTTCTACTTTGTTTTGGCAGTTGGCAGATACTTTAAGTGCAGAGTCGCCTGTGGCATTTCAGTCTCCGAAAAATACGGTAATTAAGCATCGTGAATGCCTTTGTGTTGTCTGTCAGTCTGGTTCGGTGATCGATTAACCATGGAAACAAAGAAGCCTTGTTGGACAGTATCATTCATTCAAACCGACCTCCAGTGAGAAGTGGCTCATGACTTTATTTGATTGGTATAGCTGTAAAAGAAATCACAATTAAAGCAATTTGGTTTTAATGCTTACATTATCTGTCAGTTGGCGTCTGCTACTGCCAAATGCACAAGCACCCATAAACACAATCACACAATCACAGATGCAGAATAGTTTCTGGCTGCATCTGCATCTGGCTGCAAGCTGACTTTTCCACATCAGGCTGAGTGCGAGATGGGGAGGGACTCAACAAAGTTAAGCCTTACATCAGACACAGTCACGTTCCGAGCGTGACAGGAACAGCTGACTCGTCGGAACGTTAATGAAGGTGTTGGATCCCCATGCAGGCGACAGAGATGTAGGTGCTGGCTGAGAATTTATTATAACAAAAGGCGCGGGTCCGATAATATCACGGACCCGGAATGCACAGCGAGTAGGTGGGCGGGGGGCGACCCGTCCAGCCTGAGAAGCTCGTAAAATAAAAAGGCACACGAGGGTGCAAAAGCACACGATTCCGACAAGCAATAGACTTACGCGATCGCGGCCACAAAACACCTCGGGCGAAGCAACAACTCGTTCTGACAAAGTCCAAGATCTGCGCGAGGCGCGAGGCGTCGTATCCTCTGACGCTGGTGATGTGCCAGCGACTAGTTTAAATGTCCCAGAGTACGTGATTAGGGGATTGACAGCAGCTGACGAAGGTCGGGAGCAGCGGCCCCGCCCCAGCTGTCAACTAGCACGTGACAGACACGGGACTTGTAGGCAAAATATACGGTATTTATTTTTCTTGTACTCTTTGTCATTCCAGTCAGCATGATTCTGACTTAATTTTGGTTTTACTCCCTGGTACTTTCTACTATCTTTGTGACTGCTTTATTTCCTGTATATGATAGCTGTCCATGTTAAGTCTGTGTAAGTTCTCAGTCGTACAGGAATGGTCCATCGATGAAAAGGTTTCTTCAGCCGTCATCTGTACTTCTTTGAAGGTGTCGGACGTTTCACTTATTATCCAAGAAGCTTCGTCAGCAAACTAATGTCTCACTGGTAGTTTCGGACTTATATTTATCCCTACTGTCCAGACGTGGCGGTGCCGAACTCTGCTATGGTGGGTCCCTGCTCTCAGATCGAGGGGCGCAGAGGACTAATCCCTGCGGCTTCACTGATTGCTTCTATTGTCCTCACTGATGACTGGCCTAATTGCCCAATTTGCCCTGGTATCACCTCATCAGCATAATTAAGCCAATGTTGCCTAAGCAGTCTATTGTAGGAATGATCTAAATTGAACATCACTTAACCATTACGGTTATGGGAAGGATTTTGCTGTTTTATGAAAATAGCTTCTTTTACTCCCCTTTCAAACCATCTATTTTCTTTCGCTAAGATTTAAACTCATTGTCATCAAATGAGTGCTTGCTAGCCTTTAGGTGCATATGTACAGCCGTTTGAGGTCCACTAGTATTATCCCTGCGATGTTGATAGTCTTTTTTTGAGAATTTGTTTAGTCTCCCCAATGTATTGCTCTTTATACTATTTTCATTTTTATAATGTATTGAATGGACTACATTACTTTGTTTTTCATTTGGAAGCCTCTCTTTTGGATGCACTAATTTTTGCCTTAAAGTGTTTATCGGTTTGATATAAGTAGGAATGTTGTGTTGCCTAAGGATTCTGTAGTTTTTCAGAAACTCCTGCAATGTAAGGTACTGCTACTCCTCTCCTTTTAGTATCTTCAGAATTGTTGGTTTCATTCCCTATTCTGGTTCTTTTTAATGTCCTCGTGAGTAAATTTAATGTTGATGTCTACCGAGTTGAGGTGATCTGTTCATTAATTATAACAAAAGTACACATACCTAAACCAGTGCCTCGGTTTTGTGAGGGTGTGAGGGCTTGTTTCGCCATCTCTTCCATTTAGAGATTAGCCACTGAAAGGGGAGTAAAAGAAGCTACTTTCATAAAACAGCAAAATCCTTCCCTTAACCGTAATGGTGGGGTGAGGTTCAATTTGGATCGTTCGTACAATAGACTGTACAACATAGGCTTAGTTATGCTGATGAGGTGATACCAGGACAAATTGGGCAATCAGGCCAGTTGTCAATCAGGACAATAGAAGCAATCAGTGGAGTCGCAGGGATTAGTCCTCTGCTCCCCCCAACCTGAGAGCAGGGACCAACCATAGCAGAGTCCGGCACCACCACGTCTGGACAGTAATGATATACATAGGGCCAAAACTACCAGTAAGACTTTAGTTTGCTAACGAAGCTTCTTGGATAAGAAGCGAAACGTCCGACACCTTCAAAGAAGTACAGATGACAGCTGAAGAAACCTTTTCATCGATGTCCATGTTAAGCGCTTTGTTACAGCTTCAGCTGTTGTTAAAGCGCTATATGAATCAATATGTATTGTATTGTATTGTATTGTATTGTATTGTATTGTAGTAGTTCCCCAATGGTGCTGACAAAACATTGCAGTTTCGCATTACTTAACCAATAAAATATGACAGTCCTGGAGAATAAACCCCTGACAGTTGACGGATGGCAGCATGACAGCATTGTAAATCGACAAACTCAATTCAGCAAGAATGGCGGATACACTGTCATGTAAATGCATGACCTCAAACTGAACAACAAAACCTTTTTTTTTTATTTTACCTTTGATCATAAAACACATCTGCATTAGATAAACTTGATAGACTTACATATTTTTTTTCTGGGTGACCAACTCACTCACCTTCTTGCTTACATCTTAACTCATTCACGGCCAGACATGAGCAAAAATGTATCCATTCCAGTGCCAGGTTTTTTGACATTTTCACTGAAATTCCAGGATCCACAGAATGTTGAGTTTTAGGACTATATAAACATTCGATGCCGCATAAGTAACTACTAAACTAAATTATATAGCTCTGGAATAATATGGCTGTACAAAAGGTAAATGCTGCCCCTTTGTGGGAGGGAAAATCATTGCCAGAGGTCTGATGAGCGCTTTATCAAAAAAAGCAAAACATGAACAAATTCGAGAATGGAGCTCCACGTCTTATTTTCAATTCCCGAATAAATTTGGGAATGGCATAAACGAGTTAAGTGTGGCAAAAAAACAAAAACAAATAAAAAGGCAAATGCCTGAATTTTGCGCACATTCTTTATATTGAAATATATTTTTTATTGTTCCACTTGAAAGGGTCTTTTCACCCTGTAGTAAAAAGGCTTTTCAGAAGAAAAAATATTTGGATGTTTCAATTGAATGAATCGATGACTGGTGTGGTGATTTTTAGTCCATCTCGTTTGCTGACTGGCTAGCTGCAACTGACGAGTTATTTGCCATATGCTGGTCACGTGTAATCAAGGGGTCGACTGCTATTCGTGTGATGCAATTGATCCTTTTCTCTTTAATCTAGTTTATTATGATAGAGAGTATCTACCAATGTCAATCAGGAAGGAAATCGGCCAAGGAAATTGAAGAAATAGAATAAGCGAATAGAGGAATCGCATTAGTAGCGCAGGGCAAGCATGTAACCCTGCATGCACAGGTATCCGTGTCCTTGGACACATTTTAGTCGAGTGCCGAAATCACATGAAGCAACGAGAGTCACACAGACTGTCGTCTTCTCACCTCATCGGGAGACCCGTGAATTTGCGTCCATATTTCATGCCACAAATGTCTGTGGCGATCCGTCTGATTCTACCCCATTCGGCTAGACCTCTGCTTCTATCTAATTGAGGCACCAGCGAATACAATTATTGTGAGAATCATCTCTGCCTGATGTGAGGACGGATTAACGGGATCAAGAAGATAATCTGTTGACCCTGTGGCCCTGGCGCACCATGAGGCTGGGAAGGCAATTTGAAGCAGAGAGAAGAAGCGATTGAGGGGAGGTAGGGATGAGGCGCTTTAATGAGCGAGCTGACGAACGTCTGACCACCGAGAGACTCACCTGCGGGGATTACTTAGAGTGAGATTTCCTTCGACAATCTCACCTAACCACTCACATCATCCACAGCTCACACGCTCACTTCTCTTTTTGTAAAGGTCAATGTCTCCAAAAAGACAGTGCTATTTGATTAGTTTGGCATCCACGCGGTATATTGGAATACTGTAAATGAAGTTTTCACTGGACAGGGGATGTTTTCAGATTTTTTTTTGCTTTGCACTGACCTTTGAAAGATAACCTTGATAAGCAACTTGGAAGCATCATTCATCAAAACTCATCTGAAATTTGTAACTTAAAATACATTGCCAAAATCACTTGTTTAACTCATTCACTGCCATTCCTGAATTGGGGAATTGAAAATATGACGTGGAGCAGCCGTTCCCCAATTTATTCAGGTTTTGGCTATTCTTGCGGGGGCGGGGGGTTGGAGGGGTCAGACCTCTAGCAATGTTTTTTTCCCTTCCACGAGATGGCAGCATTTGCCTCTTGTACACCTGCCTTCATTTTAAGTTTATATAACTCCAGACCCATATAATTTAGGAATTAACTTTTTTTTTGATGAAAGAAGAGCATGTAAAGTTTTTTACACGGCATTGAATGTTTGTATAGTCCTAAAACTCAACATTCTGTGGATCCTGGAATTTCAGTGAAAATGACAAAAACCCTGGCACTGGAATATCCATTTTTGCTCATGTCTGGCAGTGAATGAGTGTGCTGTGAAGGATGACACCTAGGCTTTTTACCTGATGACCTGAAACAGTCAAATTGTCAATGGTGAGAGAGAAACTGTTAGCTTTGCTCAAGGTGGATTTGGTACCAACGAGGTGAATTTCAGTTTTCTCCCTGTTAAATTTGAGGAAGTTATGTGTAAACCAGGATTTAATTTCTGAGAGGCAGAGTGAAAGGGAAGAAGTTGGAAGACAGGCATCGGGTTTGCTGGATAAATAGAGCTGGGTGTCATCCGCAAAGCAATGAAATTGTATAGCAAATTTAAGGAGAATATTGCCAAGGGGAAGAACGTCTCTGTAAGCTCTCAGTCGTACAGGAGTGGTCCATCGATGAAAAGGTTTCTTCAGCCATCATCTGTACTTTTTTGAAGGTGTCGGACGTTTCGCCTCTTATCCAAGATGCTTCTTCTCCTTGATGTGCGTCTCACCCTGACGCATATCACACGCTTGAAAATGGTATAAAAGGAGCTGTCGCGGGACAGAGAAATGGGGCGAACCACGGGGCAGAATCATCTCAGACTCATCTCGGACTCACAGACTGAAAGAGACTTGCAAAGACCCGGTCAGGCGCCCGGCTAGCGGCGGGCGTCGGACGGACTCCACGCCACGATCAAGCTCTGCGCGTCACCTGCCTGGGGAGATCTGACAACGAACCTACTTACAAATAAAGAGAACCATCAAACTCTTTATTGGCGAGCCAGCCAGGAGGATTTTTTTTCCCTCCTCCTCAGCCCAATCAACTCTCCAAATGGAAAGAACCACATTTCCCAGCCGCCCGTGAACCCGGCATCTTCACAGCAAGACCCCTCGAGCCGAGCTCCCGATGGGCCGCCACCACCCGTGGGTGCCCCGACCCCACCGTGAAACCTGCCACACCTTGACGGCCAACATCGTCCAATTCGCCTGGCGACTCTGCAACTAGCTGCATCATATATGTCCACGATCGCACATCGTCGGACATCGCTTATGTCCACGATCGGACATCGTCGGACATCGCTTATGTCCACGATCGGACTTCGGGAAGACGCTTCATGGCCGACACGGCCGCCGACGTCAGCGTGCTTCCTCAGCGTCCTGCAGAGCGCCATGGCAGCGCGATCATCGCCACCGTCGCCGATGACCGGCCTGTCCGTGCCCGGCAGCATGGACCAACCCCACGCTCCTCCATCCTCACAATCCCTCATGCATCGTATATGTCCACGATCGGACATCGTCGGACATCGCTTATGTCCACGATCGGACTTCGGGAAGACGCTTCATGGCCGACACGGCCGCCGACGTCAGCGTATTTCCTCAGCGTCCTGCAGAGCGCCATGGCAGCGCGATCATCGCCACCGTCGCCGATGACCGGCCTGTCCGTTGCCGGCAGCATGACCAACCCCACGTTTCTTCGTCCTCACAATCCCTCATCGATCGACTCAAACTGGCAGTCGTAGAGCACTCTTTGCCGTGCTCCCGTACAACGACTTCAGGCACCACGAAACTTCCTCGGCAACCACCCCACCGACGCCTGCCATGCCCGGTGACCGTCATCTTGCCTGGCCTCACCATGTCGCAGAATGACTTTTGTTTTTATTTATTTTTCCTTCATCGCTTTCACCGACTTCGGATCCAGGAGGGGAGCCCTGTGGCTCACACGTGTGTATGATTTTGAAGTGTGCCTTTCAACCCTTGCATGTCTTTCAATTCCTTGATCTCCTTGATGTGCATCTCACCCTGACGCATATCACACGCTTGAAAATGGTATAAAAGGAGCTGTCGCGGGACAGAGAAATGGGGCGAACCACGGGGCAGAATCATCTCAGACTCATCTCGGACTCACAGACTGAAAGAGACTTGCAAAGACCCGGTCAGGCGCCCGGCCAACGCCGGGCGTCGGACGGACTCCACGCCACGATCAAGCTCTGCGCGTCACCTGCCTGGGGAGATCTGACAACGAACCTACTTACAAATAAAGAGAACCATCAAACTCTTTAAGTCCACAAGTTGGCAAAGCCAAGGCTATCAAGGGAAGAAATGAAGTCAATTGTTAGCAGAATAGTTGGATTGTCTATGTGTATGTTGAAGTCTCCAAGAATAATTATATTCGGTGAGAGAGAGGAAAGGTGGGTGAGAATCATAGAAAATTCATTTAAAAAGTCAGTGTGGTTTTGAGGGGGGCGGTAAATAGTAGCTAGAATCGTGGGAGTTGGACCAGAAATTTGGCATACAATGCATTCAAATGGACATGTTTCAGGGAGCGAGACTGGTACGACTTTCCTTATGTCACGATAAAGAATAGCTAGGCCACCCCCACGGCTAGAATGGCAAGGTTTGGTAAGATACACAAATCCCGGAGGAGTAGAATCATTTAGCTGCGAAAAGTTACCAGGAGTTTGCAACGTTTCATTTAGCCAACGAAAGTCAAGCTTACCTGGATCCTGGATTAGTTCACCCTTTTCAGTAAGCGATCGGATTTTTAGTAGGCCGAAGATTACAGCAGGGCCGTCCATTGCGGTGTTGCAGTTGGGAGAATTAGCCAACATAGCAAGGCCGGCTAAAGCGCTGTGATCAATGGATCGGCGTATATTCCTGCGACGCCAGCGGCGGGTTGGCCGAAAGGAGGTAAGGTCCTTCGAGTCATCGAAGGGGAATCTCCGACAAGACGCATGGTGGATGTATTTCCGCAGAGGACGACGGGCGATGTCAGCAAAGTGGAGGATCGGCGGGGAGCTTGTCCATTTTGAGCAAATAGCAAGGCACTCGGCCTCTGAATATTTGAGCCGTCCTTCCGTGGTCGATGTCCGGGTGGTGGTGAATTGACGACGGTGGAAGGCTCGTCCAGCGGGAACTGAGCCCCCCTGTGCCTTTTTTTCTACGAGATGTAGATCCTTCATGGCATCATGGTTTAATATAGCTTTAATTGCAGTCAGGGGAGGCAGGTGAGGCTGAGCCTCACCTGTCATCATGGAAATATCAAATGAAAAAATAAATTCAACAGTTATATTTATTTAGTGATTTGTACTTTAAAGTTCTTTTCCATTTAACTTCACCATTTTTTTTTTCAAAATCGCTGAATTTTCACATTTACCGTTCAAATACTAAGTAGAGACGAGCGGTGAGGCAGCAGCCGGCTGAGCCACAACATGGATTGCGCAATGACTATGGTCGCTATGCTAACTGCTGGCTTGCTCAGCAGTGAGACCGCATTGCTGTCCCTCTGCATATCACGATTAAAGTGTTCAAAAACTTTTAGTATATAAACTAAATTTCTACACTTTAGCTGGTGTATATAATGTACAGTCACTGTACATTATAAACACTGTGCAACAGTGTTTATTTTATTTTATTTTTATCAAAACTGTGTGCCGAGGTGAGGCACACAGTTCTCCTGCCTCATGACAGGGGGCGCTGGTGATTCCAGAGATTCTTCTTGCGACTCCTCTGCTGCAGAATAATAGAATTGGTGACAGCAAGCTACTGTAAACAATTAGCAAGTTAAGTGCAACCATCGAGTCATTTTTTCGTGTTACTTGGCCTTATTTTCAGAATGGAGGATTACATATCTAAATTGAAAGAATTTTCTAAATTGGACTTTCAATCGAAGCAGGAGATAATAATTAAAGGAAGACCAACACCGGACTGTATAGCTCACAAACGGTGAGGGATGGATGTAAATCTCCTGGACAGCTTCTCAGCTCTTTGGCCCAGAAGGATCTCATCGAAACTATTCCTGAGGCGACAAAGTTGCTCCAGCTCATGCTCACTCTTCCAGCTACTACAACATCAGTGGAGCGGTCATTCTCAGCACTGAAAAGACTGAAAACATACAGCCGGAACAAGACTGATCAAGGACGACTTTCTTCACTGGCAGTGATCTCCATTGAGACAGAGAGACTTTTAAAACTGAAGAAAGATAAGGAAGGCTTCTAAAAAGAAGTTATCAATGCCTTTCTTCAGAAGGAGCGGTGCATGGACTTCATTTATGAGTAAAGGTAACAAGATAAAAACATTTTTTTCATTCTTTTTTTTCTATGCTACAGTTTGTATCTAAAGAATGCTGACATGACATTCTAAACAAAATACGTTAACTGTGGTGAATAAGCTACTCTGTTGAGTTCATGTTTGTAAATCTGACTGTGATGATGTCAGTGCCTCACCAGCCATGAACCTCACCGCACGTCTCTGCTTAATTGGTACTGTTGATGGTGTGCAATAACGTTCGGACCAGTGGCAGCAGAGCTTTACTTTGACTACTTATACGACTATGAGAAATGTTTTAGTGATAGGACGAATAGACTGGGGCATCACAGGTCTTGTATTAACTCCACGTTATTTCCAAATTTCTGTGGATGGAATCAAGGATACACACATTTTATATTCATGTTGAAGTGCTTTAATTAATTCTTAATATTCTCTCCTAATCCTTTATGTAGAAAACCATTTTTTGGAAAATACAGTAAAGTCTCGTTATATCAATATTCAAGGGAGTCCGAAAAAATATCGATATAACCGGGACTATCGCTATATCCGACCCTGTTTGCATGTAATTTTCTCCGTGCGTGCATAGAAATAGTATCGATATAACCGGGACTATCGATATATCCGATATCGATATAACGAGACTTTACTGTATATCTTTTTAATTGGGAAAAGGCATTCCAAGTGCTTTCAGTTTGTATGCTCGAGTAAGAAAGAGAACTTCCTTAGTTCCTCTGATTTTAAGGTAATTGAAATTGAACATAATATCATGCTAGTTTGGGATTTCTTTTAGTTCAATCTGTTCTTGGAATGAGTACAGTAAAGTCTCGTTATATCGATATCGGATATATCGATAGTCCCGGTTATATCGATGCTATTTCTATGAACGTACGGGGAAAATTACATGCAAACAGGGTCGGATATATCGATAGTCCCGGTTATATCGATATTTTTTCGGACTCCCTTGAATATCGATATAACGAGACTTTACTGTATTTCATTGCTTATTTTAAAAAGAAAGTCCAACTCCAAATATTTATCATACTATCAAAATTTATCTACTAGTTTAAGCACATCATTCTCCTGAATATTGTGTTTGTGGAAGATGAGTTAGGAAGTAAAATCCAGCCCATTTTATTCTGTCTCAGGGGGCGGCCATTTTGCCAGTGGCTGTTGATTGAAAATGACACCTCAGCTGCTCAGCGCTCAGGTAATGACCAATCATGGGTCAACTTCAGAAAACAGGTCAAATGTGTTGGTCATTACCTGAACCTTGATTAACTGAGATGCCATTTTCAATTGAAAGCAAGTGGCAAAATGGCAGCCCCCTGAGATGATGAAAACCATTGGATAAAAATATCCCACAAATTAAATGGGCCTCACATAAGCAGAAGTATAAAAGTAAAACATTTCACAGTGTTTAAAAACATAACAGAAGACATTTAAAAGTGGTGTGGAATGGATACGGATTGTTTTTCAGCATTGTTTACCACAACATTCATCGAGGTTGCGCCTTTTCGGCAGCATGAGTATGCCAGTACTGTTTTTGAATGGGAGGAATGTCGGTGCCATTCGATTGCCATCGCTGGACAGCGATGGCAGTCGAATGTTGTTGCCATTGTGCTTTTTTGCGCCTGTAATGGGCAGCATATTCACAGCCCCGCTTTGTTCAGCGGAAAGGTTTTTTGTAGCCATATGAAAAAGGAACAAGAGCAAATTACAGATATGTAATCACCTCCCAAATTGCTGAATTCTTATTTTGAACAGAACAGAAAGGGAAAAATATTCCTCCAAAGGTGCACTGTAATAGTAATTGAAAACCCCAAGACCAAGCATCAAAACATGAAGTCCGTTTTTTTTTTGTCTTTCGCTTCTGCTTTTTGCCCAACATTTACCAAATCATGGTCTTCCACCATTCACGACTTCATTTCCAAATGACATTGTAGATCTAGTTGTGTGTTATGCAGACAGCATATCACACAACGGGATTTGGCACAGAAGCTGCAAGGCACCTCGCATATTTACACTCAACACACAAGAAAGCTGATCCGTATTTCCACCATTTGCGGTGTCCACAAAAGACATGTAAACAACAGAAGGAATTTGTGTGTCTTCAAGACAGAACTACAAGTGGTGTGCCCTCCACCCCCTTGTTTTTTTAACTCTTACATCAGACTTGCACCTTGTTTGTCGAGTTGGGAGGACTGTGGAGGGCTTTTCAATCAAAGTGATCGTTTTCCTCTGTGTACCAAAGGTTAAACAGTCATGCTAAAAACTTACCCTGCAGACAAGCAATGTTTGGCGTCTGTTTGCTCCCCTCAGCTCCTGTGGGACAGTAGGACAAACGTGTTGTTTTTAACAAGCAATCTAATTTAACTGTGTCTACATAATACGTTTAAAATAAAACAGAGTTGATACTAGTTCCCTTCTGTCACGATTTGTAAGGTGGAAGTGGTGGTGGACCCCCAAAATGCAGGCAGGAGGGTGGAGCAGGGGGTTATTTGACAAATTGTATTAAATAAAGTCAGCAGGAACAAAATCTCAAAGAACAAAGTCATCAGAACAAAAATGTGCAAAGTAGTAAACAAAACCATGAGTAAAACACGACAAGAAGAAACAAACCTGACAGGGTGAAACAAACAATGACCCAACACTGAATGGTCGTGCCAGGAGTCCTTTTAACTGCCGCTGATTAAAACGACCAACACCTGTGCAGCTGCAGGCGGGACCCTACAGTGCCACCTGTTGGTCGCAAACCGAAATGTGACACCTTCCACTTTGAGAGAAATACAAATCCTATCCCTCAAAACCAAGTTTTGTCTTTGAGAGATCAGGAGATCGGAATGGCAAGACTTTTTTCTTATTCTAACATAGGAATTTGTTTTTCAGATGTCATAATCCATAATTGGAGGTGGAAAAATATCATTTAAAGGAGGAGAAATTCTCATCAGTGTGCATGATGTAATGCTGCGCAATAACATCCGTTGGAACAAAAGTCATGTTGCTTCTTCAGGTGCCTTGACCTTTTCAAGGTTATTTGTGCTTATCTTGCGCTATACATCCGTCTAGTGAGTCACAGATGCAAGACGAAGCGGGTGTTCTCATCAATAAGCTACTTGAACTGTGGAATCTCTCCATTTTTTAACGTCCCCGAGGTCACACAAACTGTCAACCGGCCGAACCACACACATCTTCAGGAAAACAAACGCAGTGTGGCTCACCTTCTGCACTTTCCTCAATGTCAAACTTGTTCACACATTCAAACATGCCGATGGTCAATCGGTGCAAATCTCGGAACAAAACAAATAAATAGAAGGCAAACAAAAAGTATATATGCAACTGCCCACGGCATTTAAAGAACCTTTCCAAGGCTCCTCTGGTCAAGTTTAAGCAATAACAAACACCCATGCTGCTTTTGTAACTAAGTAATTCACTGTTCAAACGGTTTCCGTTGCACTGAATCCTTGGTCGTGTTAAAAGAAGACAAGCTATTGACGTTGCGCTTTCCTGAGAGGAAAAATATTCCATCTTGTGACGTTTGATTTGAAAACTCATTGAAACTGTTCACGTTTACGTAAAAGATCAATTTTTTTGCATTCCATGACATCCGCAGTGATGATACATTGATGTGCTTCTCCCCAAAGCGCAACCACAAGTATGATGTGGCCCATGAAAAAGACATATAGGATAGGATGAATTCCACAAGTGTCTTTTGCCTTTTGTGTTTGTCTGTGATGCCAACGACAGAGCAGGGGGACCTCAGATGCAACGGAGAAAAGCGTGATTCTCACCATGATAACCAGATAATAATTTTTTGTTTTGTGAAACATAAATTTCCTCTAGCTGAACCCGAACTTAAAAAAAGGCAACAAGGAAAAGCAATAAAAACACACCAGGAATTTCCTTCAAAAGAGCATAAAACTGAGCTCAATGTTGTCATTTTAGCCATAAAGTCCAAAAATAATAATTCCAACAAAATACTCAGGAACATCTTATTTCTACATTTCTGATTTGATTCTTTCTCCTACTGAAGATATTCCAACTTCCCGAAACAGAATACCTGTATTTTGACTTTGACACCATCTGCAAGTTCCTGCGCTGTTTTGTTTAACTCGTTCCAAAAGGAGCAAGCGTATGCAATCGATTGCATCAGTCAAGTTATTTTTCTTCATGTTAGATACTGTCTGGCATATCTTGACAGCGGTTAGCATTTACTTTCTACAAGGGCTTTTTGAAAAAAATGGCCTCATGCAAACATTTCCCAAGACACTTGCGCAATGAGTCATCATGAAACCTTTCTTCTTGCAAAGAAACGACTAAAACGAACGCGCGGGACTTTTGCACGATCAACTCTGCATCTCACGGAGAAGCTGAAACTGCCTTCTTGTACATTTGTAAAGAAAGTCGTGGGACACACATTTTTGGCAGTGTAAATGTGCCTTAGTAGGCCCACTGTCGTAATACATGTTATCTTTTTTTGCCATCTGTGTTTTACTTTGCTTCTACTCGTGACTTTATAAAACAGATATTTGGAAGATACGATAAGAGCTCTGGGGTGATTGTGCTTTTTGGCGCCTGTCATGGTCAACATTTTCACAGTCCCGATTTGTTGAGCGGAAAGATCGGTGCTGTTGGACAGTCTGCGGCGGGATGGCTGCATGGCTTGAGCCTGCGATGAGAAGAAAGGACTGTCAGCGCAGAACGCCACTGCATATGTGAAACTGCCGCGGCTTGGAATTGAAGCGGATTTATGTAGGACAGGACATGTGAGCTAATCTCTTTTCGTTCATGGATGCGACAACTTCACGATTGCTTTCAGCATTTAGCTTTTAGCAGATGTGCACATTTCATCATGACATCCCTGATCGACTGGTGAAAAGAACGCTTTGATCCTCTCCTCTTTCATCTAGAACTGCTTCATACAACAAAGATGGTGCAGAAAGTGCTTAAGAATAATGACTCTGTGTCTTTGTGTTGTCATATTATTTTATTTTATTTTATTTTTTGTTCAAGATGGCGCGGAGAGAGTGGCTTTTCTACTTCTTCCTTTACCCTCCCCTTCCTTTCATAACTTTGCTCCTGTGAAATGTAAATTTCTCCACTGAAAGATTAATAAAGACTCCGATAAATCCAATCCGATGAGATAAAATAATAATAATAATAATAATAATAATAATAATAATAATAATAATAATAATAATATCGATGAAAAGGTTTCTTCAGCCGTAATCTGTACTTCTTTGAAGGTGTCAGATGTTTCGCTTCTTATCCAAGATGCTTCTTCAGCGAACTAAAGACTTACAGGTAGTTTCGGCCCTATATATACCCCTACTGTCCAGACGTGGCGGTGCCGGACTCTGCTATGATAGGTCCCTGCACTCAGGTTGGGGGGAGCAGAGGACTAGTCCCTGCGGCTCCACTGATTGCTTCTATTGTCCTGACTAACGACTGGCCTGATTCCCCTATCTGCCCTGGTATCACCTCATCAGCATAACTAATCCTATGTTGCCTAAGCACTCTGTTGTACGAACGATCCAAATTGAACCTCACACCACCGTATCGGTTTAGTGAAGGTTTAGCTGTTTTATAAAAATAGCTTATTTTACTCCCCTTTCAAACCATCTATGTTCTTTCGCTAAGATTTTAACCTCATTGTCGTCAAATGAGTGGTTGCTAGCTTTTAGGTGCATATGGACTGCCGATTGAGGCCCACTAGTATTATCCCTGAGATGTGAATAAAGTCTTTTTTGAGAATTTGTTTAGTATCGCCAATGTATTGCTCTTTACAATTTTCATCCTTACAATGTATTGAATAAACTACATTACTTTGTTTTTCATTTGGCAGCCTATCTTTTTGGTGCACTAATTTTTGCCTTAAAGTGTTTATCGGTTTGAAATAAGTAGGAATTTTAGGTTGCCAAAGGACTCTTTGTAGTTTTTCAGAAACTCTTGCAATGTAAGGTAGTGCTACTCCTCTTCTTTTTGTATCTTCAGAATTGTTGGTTTCATTCCATATTCTTTCCTTTTGACATTTGTTAAAAGGCCACTGAGGGTACCCACAGTTTGTGAGTGCTCTCCTGATATGTTTTGACTCATTTTCTCTACCTTCGACGCTTGTTGGTATTAGTTTAGCCCTATGCTGGAGGGTTCTGATAACTCCTAGTTTGTGTTGTAGAGGGTGGTTAGAATCGAAAAGTAAGTATTGGTCAATGTGCTTATCCTTCCTAAAGACTTCTGTTTTAGCGGTCTGTCCTCTTTCATAATTACTTTACAATCCAAAAAGACTAGTTGGTTCTATTTATTGTCCTCATGAGTAAATTTAATGTTGATGTCTCCCGAGTTGAGGTGATCTGTGAAGGATTGAATTTATTGTTTATTAATTATGACGAAAGTATCGTCCACCTATCTAAACCAGTGCCTCGGTTTTGTCCCCGGCAAGGATGTGAGGGCCTGTTTCTCCATCTCTTCCATGTACAGATTAGCCACTATGGGTGGGACTGGTGAGCCCATAGCACAACCATGAATTTGTTTGTAAAATGTCTCCCTAAATTGAAAGTACATAGTATTAAGGCAGATTTCCAACAATTGGCAGATGTGGTCCGGTTTAAGTTTGGTTCTTTCGTGCAGAGAAACGTCCGCCAGCAGTCTCGTCCTCACCACTGAGACTGCTGCTGGGGTTGGGACAGATGTAAAGAGTTGATGCCAATGTTTCCTCAGGTTCCAATATGAGGTCTTTGATACTCTCTACAAACCTTGTGGTGTTCTCTACGTGATATTCTGTCTTTCCAACCAACGGAGCGAAGATAGTTTTTAAATATTTGGGTACATTGTATGTAGAGGAGTCAATGCTACAAACAATGGGTCAGAGGGGGAACCCTTCTTTATGTATTTTTGGCATGCCATAGATACATGGTGAAGCCTCTCCCGGGTATAATCTGAAATACATCTGTTTGTCTATATGTTTCCCTTTCTCTAACTTTTGGAGACAGTCTATCATTTCTTTCTTATATCTATTGGAAGGGTCCCCTTTAAGTTGCTCATAAGTTTTAGAATCACTTATTAACCTATTTTTTGTCTTCATAATCCAATGTGTTGAGAAGCACTGTACACCTACCCTTGTCTGCTGGCAAAATAGTAATGTTTTTATCTTGTTGTAGAGTAGTTAACGCCTTTCTCTCTCCTAATGTTATGTTGGACGGAGGTGGTTTGGCACTACTAAGAAGGGCTTATATTTTTATGCATAGATCATCTATCTGCCTCTGCATACGAAAGTTTGTTATTTCTAATATCCGATTCAGTAGCTGTGATGTAGTCTATTGTAGGTATTGTTTTAGGAGTCACTGAGAAATTTAAACCTTAGGTTAGTACAGCCTTTCCTGTCTCTGAGAGATCTCTGTCTGACAAATTTTTGATCTCAGTCTGGTTTCCATCCCCGCCACAGCACTGAATCAGCCCTCATAAAAATCACGAATGACTTTCTCATAGCAGCAGATACCGGCTCCCTCTCTATTCTCATCCTTCTTGATCTATCTGCGGCCTTTGACACCATTTCTTACCCCATCCTGCTCAACCGACTCTCCACTCTAGGCGTGACACACACCCCACTTTTCTTTTCACTCCTACCTCACTGGCCGCTCACAGTTTATCCAAATTACCTCATTCACTTCACGGTCCTCCCCTGTGTCTTCTGGTGTGCCCCAAAGGGTCTGTTCTGGGGCCCCTTCTCTTTATTATATACCTTCTTCCCCTTGGTGATATCTTCCGCAAATTTGGCATTCATTTTCACTGCTTCGCGGATGACACCCAGCTCTACCTCTCCAGTAAACCCGACGCCTCTCTTCCACCTTCATCCCTCCCACTTTGCTTCTCAGAAATCAAATCCTGGTTTTCTCATAACTTTCTCAAACCTAACAGCGAAAAAACTGAACTTCTCCATGTCGGTACAAAATCCACCCTTCACAAAGCCAACAGTTTCTCTCTCACCATAGACATAGACAGTTCTACCGTGTCCCCCGCCCTTCAGGTTAAGAGCCTGGGTGTCATCCTCGATAGCACACTATCTTTTCACTCCCATATAAATAACATATCCCGGTCTGCATATTTTCACCTCCGCAATATCAATCGTCTCCGTCCCTCTCTCACCCCTCACACCACTGCTATCCTCGTCCACAGTCTCGTCACCTCCCGTATCGATTATTGTAATTCACTTCTTTTCGAGGTCAATCAAAAATGTCTCCATAAACTCCAACTAGTTCAAAATTCCTCAGCCCGTATCATCACAAACCCCCCCTCCTTTCACCACATCACCCCTGTCCTCCAACAGCTCCACTGGCTCCCTGTTAAACTCTGTATTGAATTCAAGATACTTCTGTTTACATTTAAAGCCATCCATAACCGTGCCCCCCCCCTATCTGTCTGACCTAATTCAAATCTCCGTTCCTTCTCGGGCCCTCAGATCCTCTTCCTCCCTCCACCTCTACATGCCCTCTGCACGTCTCACAACGATAGGGTGCAGAGCTTTCAGCCGCTCCGTTCCTAAACTCTGGAACTCACTTCCACCCAACATCCGCAACATTGACTCCCTTCCTACTTTCAAATCTCACCTGAAAACCCACCTGTTTAAACTTGCTTTCATGGGCTAATTCATTCTGCTGTTTTATTATTTATTGTTTTATGCATTATTTTACTATTTTGTGTATTATCTTTGTTGGGTGTTCAGAAAGGCGCTTGTAAATTAAATGTATTATTATTATTATTATTATTATTATTATTATTATTATTATTATTATTATTATTATTATCCTCTTCTCTCACACCAGCTACCTTCATGTCCTCTTTGACCACATCCATAAACCTCCTCTTCGGTCTTCCTCTCGTTCTCCTGCCTGGCAGTTCAAGGCTCGGCATCCTTCTGCCGATATAGTCACTCTTTCTCCTCTGGACATGTCCAAACCATCTCAGTCTGGCCTCTCTGACTTTCTCTCCAAAGCCTCTAATATGAGTTGTCCCTCTAATGTACTCATTCCTGATCCTATCCAACCTGGTCACTCCCAACGAAAACCTCAACATCTTCAGCTCTTAATTAAAGAAATAAACTGTGCTGTAAAATAAAGTTTTATTTACATTTTGATGGTCGTTGATGGCTTATGGAAGGACAGTCACCTTCCATAAGGACTGTTGGTAACTTAACCTCTGGTGTGGCTTCTCTTCTTTTTTCTTTGGAGACTCCTCATCATTTTTGCTGATTAAAAACCTCTTAATTGACACCTGCTGCTTTCTGACTTGTAAGGTCTTACGAAGCTGAGGCATCACATTATCGTTCATCATGTTGACGATTGTCTTTTCTGGATGGAACTGTTCGGTAAAAGCCTGCACATCATCACTTTGCCAACATTGCCTTCTCCTCCTCGCCCTCAGATGTTCTCAAACCATCCTTGACTGGCTTTCAAATCCTCAATAAGCGCCGAACTTCCAGGTTGGCGCATGGCGATATCGGCATGAATTAGCCGTGCTTTCTTGCATAAAATAGCTTTACTCACGCTGTCGCCGGATAGCTGCTTTTCGTGAATCCAAATTAACACAAGTTTTTCAACTTCTTCGATTGCGAGACCGTCGCTTTGAGAGCACGGAAACACCTTTTGCAACAGACACACCTTTGATGGCTCCTCTGTTCCGGAGAACGGGAGCAATGGTTGACTTAGCATCGCCGTGCTCGGCCACTAAATCACACAAACACACACCTCGTTCGTATTTTTCAATTATCTCCTTCTTCTCAGTGACAGTGATTTTATTTCGTGTCTTATTGGGCTGACCACGAGCCTGTGGTGTTTTTTTTTCGGTCCCATCATAATAAAGGGTGGTGTGGAAAGTAGCGCCGGCTGGAGCGCTGTTCGGTCGTGTGCTTCCGCCGAAGATCACTGCGCCAGCCGTGGTGGGTGTGTATTATGAAAATAGTGCTTATTATAAGGTTTAATTTTCATAAATTTGATGTTCTTAAGACGAAAAGTTCGTAAGATAGGGTGTTTGTAAGTTGAAGTCTCACTGCACTTACTTTTCGATTCTAACCACCCTTTACAACACAAACTAGGAGTTATCAGAACCCGCCAGCATAGGGCTAAACTAATACCTACAAGCGTCGAAGGCAGAGAAAAGGAGTCAAAACATATCAGGAGAGCACTCTAACGGTGGGTACCCTCAGTGGTCGTTTAACAAATGTCAGAAAGAAAGAATAGGGAATGAAACCAAAAATTCTGCAGATACAAAATGGAGAGAGGTAGCAGGACCTTACATAGCAGGAGTTTCTGAAAAACTACAGAGTCCTTTGGCAACACAAAATTCCTACTTATTTCAAACCGATAAACACTTTAAGGCAAAAATTACTACTAAAGATAGGCTGCCAAATGAAAAACAAAGTAATGTAGTTTATTCAATACATTGTAAGAATGATAATTGTCATGAGCAGTACATTGGGGAGACTAAACAATTTCTCAAAAAAAGACTATCAACATCGCAGAGATAATACTAGTGGGCCTCAATCGGCAGTCCATATGCACCGAAAACCTAGCAACCACTCATTTGACGGCAATGAGGTTAAAATCTTAGCGAAAGAACATAGATGGTTTGAAAGGGGAGTAAAAGAAGCGATTCTCATAAAACCACTAAATCCTTCATTAAACCGGTTTGGTGGGGTGAGGTTCAATTTGGATCGTTCATACAATAGCCTGCTTAGGCAACATAGGTTAGGCAACATTTGTAATGCTGATGAGGGGATACCGGAGGGAGTGGGGCAATCAGGCCAGTCATTAGTCAGGAATGTAGGAACAATCAGCAGGGACCTATCATAGCAGAGTCCGGCACCGCCATGTCAGGACAGTAGGGATATATATATAGGGCTTAACTAGTAATACTTTAGTTCGCTGAAGAAGCATCTTGGATAAGAAGCGAAACGTCCGACACCTTCAAAAAAGTACAGATGACGGCTGAAGAAACCTTTTCATCGAATAATAATAATAATACATTTCATTTATAATCACCTTTCAAAACTGTCAAGGATACTTTACAGTCACGTGATATATATATATATATATATAAAATGATGAGAGACAATAAATGGAATGACATGCCGGCTCAGAGGTCGCCCGGCCAAACAAGGTCCGCGTCAGGTGCTGGGGAACCAGAGCACCCTGATGAAAAATGGGCTACTGGAACAAAGCGGAGATGGACGAGATGCGATAACATGGCTCTGTTGGAATGCTACTACTCAAGCAACCCTAGTTAGAGGGGTTACATGCGGAGAATGGGGGCTGAATGGTTACTTCGAAACCCACAGTCACGGTTGACCACGAAACAACTAGTAGCTCAGTGTTCCAATATCCACAAACGGCAATTGCTATCACAACTTGAGATTGATGAGGTACAACACAAATTCCGACGTGAAGGGCCCCAGGCTGCCACATCAGAGGAAGAGGTTCAACCAGAGATTGGGAGGCAAGCCCCATGGAATGATGAGATTGGGAAGCCAGCCCCAATGAATGAAATGCTGAGCGAGGCAGCAACTGACCTGAGAGATAAGATCATGGCAAGAATGAAAACTGGGCAACGAAGACACCGATTACAACGGCTATGTGAAGTACCACCTGAAAGTCTCATGGAAACTGTGAATGCAGCACTGAGAACGATCCCGACCGGAACGATCACGGAAACCAATGAGCTGATATACACCTCAGCATCAGTGATCCTAGAGATGCTTGGCTACAAGAGCAACCATGCGAGCCACGAGATTCCTTACCTACCATGGAAAAGACGGTTGGAGGCCAAGATCAAGGCAGCTCGGAAAGATGTGAGTCAATTGACGGAGATCCAGAGAGGTGTGAATAAAAGGCCAATACCCAAGAGGTACATGCAGATAACCATACCTGAAGCACTCGAAACTGCCAAACAAAGGCTCCAGGCCTTGTCCAGTCGCCTAAAGAGGTACACGAAAGAGAATGAGGCCAGAAGAATAAACAGGCTGTTCGCAACACAACCTGCGAAAGTGTACGCTCAGTGGCAGGGTTCTAACAGCAGAGCAGACCCTCCAAGGCTGGAAACTGAAAGATACTGGAAAGGCATATGGGAGAAGGAAGTCGCACATAACAGCAGTGCACAATGGCTGGTGACTCTGAAAGAGGAGCACAGCAACCTCCCTGAACAGAACCCAGTTACCATCACAGCGGCAGATATACAAGGAAGAGTCTCAGGTATGAAAAACTGGACGGCACCAGGCCCGGATATGATCCACACCTACTGGCTAAAGAAACTCACAGCTCTCCACGAGCGCCTAGCAGCACAAATGAACCAGTTGCCGATGGATGGGACTCACCCAGGATGGCTAACCGAAGGGCGAACAATCCTGATAATGAAGGATTCCTCAAAGCGTGCAGTTCCTTCCAACTATCGGCCAATAACCTGTCTCTCCACAACATGGAAGCTCATGTCAGGCATCATTGCGGCTAAGATAAGTGGACACATGGATCAATACATGAGCAAAGCACAGAAAGGCATTAGTAGAGATGCTAGAGGTGCCAAACATCAGCTGCTGGTTGACAGAACAGTCACTCAAGACTGCAGGTCCCGACATACCAACCTGTGCACAGCCTGGATTGATTACAAGAAAACATATGACTCGATGCCACACACATGGATCACTGAATGCTCGGAGTTGTATAAGGTCAACAGGACCCTGAGAGCCTTCGTTGCAAACTCGATGAGGATGTGGAAAACCACACTTGAAGCCAATGGCAAGCCACTAGCGCAAGTGTCCATCAAATGTGGCATATATCAAGGTGATGCACTCTCCCCACTGCTGTTCTACATAGGACTGAACCCCCTCAGCCAGATTATCGCCAAGACAGGCTATGGATACCGCCTCAGAAATGGAGCTACGATCAGTCACCTCCTCTACATGGATGACATCAAGCTGTATGCTAAGAGCGAAAGGGACATAGACTCCCTGATCCACACAACCAGGATCTACAGCAGTGATATCGGAATGTCATTCGGGCTGGAGAAATGTAGTCGGATGGTGACTAAGAGGGGCAAGGTAGTTCACACTGAAGGGGTCTCACTCCGTGAAGGAACAATAGCAGACATTGAAAACAGCTACAAGTACCTCGGTATACCACAGGCCAATGGCAACCTTGAACTAGCAACAAGGAAAGCGGCTACGGCCAAATACCTCCAGCGGGTGAGGCAAGTCCTCAGAAGCCAGCTCAATGGCAAGAACAAGACCCAGGCAATAAACAGCTATGCCCTGCCAGTGATCAGATACCCTGCAGGAATAATAAGGTGGCCAAAGGAAGAGATTCAGACCACGGATGTTAAGACCCAAAAACTCCTCACCATGCACGGAGGGTTCCATCCCAAGTCCAGCACCCTGAGACTGTACACAAGCCGTAAGGAAGGAGGCCGGGGACGAGTGAGTGTGAGAGCCACTGTCCAGGATGAAACATCCAAGCTCCATGAATACATCAAAGAGAAGGCTCCAACGGATGATGTACTCAGAGAATGTCTCAGTCAATGGGGAACAGAGGATGAGGTGCTGGATGAGGGACAATCATGGGAAGAAAAGCCCCTACACGGGATGTACCACCGAACCATAGCAGAAGTGGCTGATCTCAAGAAGTCCTATCAGTGGCTAGAGAGGGCTGGCCTAAATGACAGCACAGAGGCACTCATCCTGGCTGCCCAAGAGCAGAACCTGAACACCAGAGCCATAGAGGCAGGGATATACCACACCAGACAAGACCCAAGGTGTAGGTTGTGCAAAGAGGCACCTGAGACAATCCAACACATGACTGCAGGGTGTAAGATGCTGGCAGGGAAAGCCTACATGGAACGCCATAACCAGGTGGCTGGCATAGTCTACCGAAACATCTGTGCGCAGTATGGACTGGAAACCCCAAGGTCAAAATGGGAAACACCTCCCAAAGTGGTGGAGAATGACAGAGCAAAGATCCTGTGGGACTTCCAGATACAGACTGACAAGATGGTAATGGCCAACCAACCAGATATCGTGGTCATAGATAAAGGGCAAAGGAAAGCCGTTGTCGTGGATGTAGCGGTCCCGAGTGATGGAAACATCAGAAAGAAGGAACATGAGAAAATCGAGAAATACCAAGGGCTCAGAGAGGAGCTGGAGAGAGCCTGGAAGGTCAAGGTGACAGTCGTGCCTGTGGTGGTCGGAGCACTCGGGGCAGTGACCCCCAAACTCGACAAGTGGTTGCAACAGATCCCGGGAACAACATCGGACATCTCGGTCCAGAAAAGCGCAGTGCTGGGAACAGCACGGATACTGCGCAGAACCCTCAAGCTTCCTGGCCTCTGGTAGAGGACCCGAGCTGAAATGGGGGACAGACACCACCCATGGTGGGTGAGACGAGGATTTTATATATATATATATATATATTTATATATATATATATATATATATATATATATATATATATATATATATATATATATATATATATATATATATATATATATATATATATATATATATATATATAATAAGGTATTATGAAAATAGTGCTTATTGTAAGGTTTAATTTTCATAAATTTGACGTTCTTAAGACGAAAAGTTTGTAAGACAGGGTGTTTGTAAGTTGAGGTCTCATATATATATATATTTTTTTTTTTCTGCAGGTGAGCAGCGGCATCCACATGCGCCAGCATTCACTTAACCCGGAGGTATCGTAAAGTAAAAAAAAAACAACAACAAAACAAAATAGCAAATAATATGACAACACAAAGACACAGAGAGTCATTCATTCTTCAGCACTTTCTGTACCCTCTTTGTGACATGAAGCAGTTCTAGATGAAAGAGGAGAGTATCAAATCACCCTTTTCAGCAGTGAATCAGGGACGTCATGGTGGAATGTGCACATCTGCTAAAAGCTAAATGTTGAAAGCAATCGTGAAGTTGTCATTTCCATTAACTAAAATACATTGTCTCACATCTCCTGTCCCACATAAATCTGCTTCAATTCCAAGCCGCGACAGTTCCACATACACATCGGCGCTCTGGGCTGACGCTCCTTTCTTCTCATCACGGGCTCCTCAAGCCATGCATCCATCCTGCTGCAGACTGTCCAATAGCACCGACCTTTCCGCTGAACAAAGCAGGGCTTTGACGATGCTGCCCATTACTTGCGCAAAAAAGCATAATCACCCCAGAGCTATTATTACATCTTACAAATACAGTGTAACCTCGGTTTACGAACCCATTGGCTTACGAACTTTTCGGTTTACCACCGTTACATTTATTAAAATTTTACATTGGCATACAAACTATTTTTCGGGATACACACGGAGCTGCCACAATGAGTGATTTGTCGTTCGCGAACGAGCCACTTCTCCTAACAATAAAATGGTGGCCACTGTTTTTGTACTCTCTTCCCCGCCCCCAGTCTTTGGTTAAAGCCACGTGATTGGTCAAGAACGCAGCAGTAGGGATGGGGTTACAGACAGAGAGTGAAGCCATTGTCCTGGGTCAAGAACCCAGGATTGGGGGGGCGGTTAAACATTAAAGAGACAACCAGACAGAGAGAGAGTGAGAAAATACACACACGAAAGGGAGATGACAGAGCTTGAAACAAAAAAAAAAAATGCTGAGGAAACCGGACACTCCATTCCACTAGACCATTAACGACCATCACAAAGGTAACTAAAATGACTTTATTGTATAGTACAATTTATTTCTTTAAGCATAATACTATAGCACATGTATTATACATAAAATAAGGTATATTTCATGTAGTTTTAATGCTTAGAAATTATAAAGTAGAAAATTACGTTTTATGGGGACCTGGGAACTGATTATTCTCATTTTAATGGTTTCCTATGGAAAATTAATTTTTGGGAGACACACTTTTCGCCTTACACACTCTGTCTGGGAACCAATTAAGTTTGTAAGCCAAGGTCCCACTGTTTCTGTTTTCTAAAGTTACAAGTAGAATCAAAGTAAAACACAGATGTGATTGATATTCAAAACAAGTTAGTCCACACAATAATTTATTATCAACTGTTGTACTTTGTACATTTCAGTGTGTGCTTTTTTTAGTTGGAGCTAAAACCCAGCAGTTAAATTGGAACGCTTACCAGTCGTTTTATTCACACACATATCTAAACTTCAACTTTAGTGCAGCGTGACTACTTTTGCCACTTCAGGCCACCTGTTTGGCTGAAGGGAGGGTGCAGCCCGTGCTCGACGAACGAGTGTGGCAGCGGGAGCGCGCGCAAAGGAAGGGGAGGAGGAGATAGTCGAGGGGAAAAAAAGAAACAGTGGACCACAGTCGCCCGCGGAATCCAAGACGGAGTGGATGAACTAATCCGAGCCCGAACCTTACGTGTGTTTTTCCTGCACGGCATCTTTGTATAGCTGCGAAGGAGCTCCTCGACAATGATGCTCCAACTCGTGCATCTCGTGGCGGTGCTGGTGTGCGGCAGCCAAGGTAAAACGTGCGTGCGCCTGGAACGCTTGAGCTGCTTAGTGACTTTGGAGACTACTTGATCTTGGCGTGGTGACAATCTGGGAGAGAGGGGCTGGATTGTTTGACTGGACCTTATTTTGTAGTTGCATCACGTCTCGGTCAGAGCGAGGGAGGCTTTGGAAAGGGGGGGGCGGGCGCTTTTTTGGGGGTATGTATTTTTATTTTCTCTAATAAATGTTAGTTGATTTCGGTTGTTTTGTATTACTGGTATTCTGAGTCTTTATTCACACGGATTTGTGCAAATTAATGTGGTAATCAGAAGATTTGTGTTCCACGAGAGTCGCGCACGCGGCGTATCCTTGTCCCCCACATCCTTGTGTCCAGTCGGCTTTGCGGTGTGCAGATGATGCCAAAGTGAGACATTTGCACGTGCGTGGTTCCGCTGTTGTCAGGAGTGCCTTTTGAGAAGTTAGCGCATACAAAGCTGCATTTTACCCGTGTGCACGTGCGTGCGCGCGCGCGTGTGTGTGTGTCTACGCTTGGATATATTTACATGTGTGTTCCGCACACATCTGATTTAACAGGTGTCATGATTGTCACGGCTGAATCTCAGATTTATTGGCAACCCGTGGAAAACCCTCCCCCTTAAAAAAACATTGAAGGTGTCCTGGCACTGCTCGTGGTGACGATGTTTTCGTTGTCATCGTGTTACCAACATTAACTCGCTTCAGTGCTTCAAACGACCTTTGCTTAATTAACACCCGATGTTTGTAATCAGATGGCAACCTATATCATCATTTTGCTTGATTGATGTCATTCACAGCGGCTTTCTAGCACACGACGGCAGGTGGGGGTAGAGGGCCGCCAAGGGTTGCGTCTTGGCCCCCAATTGGACTTTTCATTAGGTACACCTTCAAAATCGAATGCAGTATTTACTCACCTCGTTTGATTCCAGCCACCAGTTGGGCATACAAAGATAGCACAGAAAGCCGTTAATAAAAAATGTCACGTCATAAAGAGTTAAACCCTGATAAAATAATCTAAATATGTTTAAATTTACTTACTGTTGAGTTGAACAAAACTGGTCAATTTTGCGCATGAATTTTGCTAAATTCCAGAACCAAAAAAATAAATTGATTCACTTGTTTCCAAAATCATCCTTTACTTTTGGAAAAAAAATAAATGCCATTAACTCATTCACTGCCAGACATGTGCAAAAATATGTCCACTCCAGTGCCAGAATTTTAGTCATTTTCACTCAAATTCCAGGACGCACAGAATATTGAGTTTTAGAACTATATAAACAGTGAATGCAGCGTAAGAATCCTTTGACTATTTTTCATTCATCCGAAAAAAAAGTTAATTCCCAAGTTATATGGGTCTAGAGTTATCTGAGCTTGAACTGCGGGCAGCTGTTCAAAATACAATAGAATGCAATACATATTGCAAGAAAAAACAAAACCTGAACAAATTCGGGAATGCACTCCACATCATATTTTCAATTCCTGAATAAATTTGAGAATGGCAGTGAATAAATTAATCTGTTCCATGCTCCACCAAAAAGTACATTTTGTCATTTACTATGGCAAACCTGATGATCTCTGTCAGCAAAGTGGTTGAAAAACATTGCTCCGGTTTGATTGAACAAAAGGGATGCACCGGTGTCGGTGTCGTTATTTTATAATGAGACTAATGGCATGGGCTGGTCGATGTATATCGGCAACTAAATTCTCATCAACATTGCTTTAACAATGTGCAATCCGACGTATTGGAATATTAAAATTGTCTCAAGAAGAATAAATGGGTGCATTGACTGCAAAGTCAGAGTAGAAAGTCCTCATTTGGGAAATTAGCAGGTTGGATTCAATCACATGACTCATTGGTGCAAGTCAAGCCGAACACTGCTTTGTTTCATATGGAAGATACAGTCTCTCTCTCTCATACAATAATTTTATCGAAAGTGTACGTCTCTTGCCTGGAATCCAATTGATTCCTGATATTATTTGCATTGTTTTGGTGCTGCACGCTATTGAGGAGTGCTTGTCATTCTTTGGTTTCCTCTGAATGTCCAAAGGAAAAAAAACACAAAACAAACAAACCTCTCAGCATGACGCTATACTCCACTACGGCCACGAAAATCCAAATTAGAGAGTAAAATTAATCTTTGAGATGTCTCCAAGAGTTCCATAAAATTAATCTTTGAGATGTCTCCAAGAGTCCCATTTTTATATAAAGAAAAACATTTGGATGCTCTTTGTTCGAATTCGACATGTGCCGTATTTTCCGGTGCACCGCAGTATAAGGCGCGTCTTCAATGAATGACATGTTTCAAATGGTTTTCACACAGTAAATAGGGCACATCACATAAGGCGCTGCAGTCGAGGCTGGGTTCAAATTTTATACAGTCCAGACGTTCCCCAGCTTACAAGTCAAAAAAGTCAAAGTCAGCTTTATTGTCAAATATGCTAATATGCATGACATACAGCACAGATGAAATTAATTTCCTCTCGGACCCAGCGTGCAAGGCACTTATAATGTGGCTAAAAAGACATACAATTGACAAAAGACAATACATGTACGTTCTGAATGTAAAGTGAGGTAGTGTCGTATGTAACGTGTCGTAATGGAGTAAACAAGCAACAAAAAAGGGTTGAAGTGAGGTCTTGCAAAAAAAACAGAGAAAGAACAAAAAATAAAGTTTAGGATGATAGTACAGCGTGTACTCAGAGTTCAGTTAGTGTGGCAGTGGGAAGGGGCAGGGGGGCAGTGCTGGGAGGGAGTTGAGTCTCCTGACTGCCTGGTGGCAGAAACTGTCCTTGAGCCTGCTGGTCTTGGCTCTGAGACACCACAGTCTCCTACCCAATGGCAGCAGCCTGAAGAGGCTGTGGGAGGGGTGGGTGGGATCGCCAGAGATCCTGATGGCTCTGCGGGTGAGGCGGGTGCTGTAAATGTCCTGAAGGAGTGTAGAAAGACACTGATGATCTTCTCAGCTGTCCTCACAATGCGCTGCAGAGTCTTACGGCAGGATGCGGTGCAGGCGCCGTACCACACGGTGATACAACTGGTCAGGATGCTCTCGATGGTATCGCTGTAGAAGGAGGTCGTGATGGGGGTCGGGGCTCCAACTCTTTTGAGCTTGCGGAGGAAGTACAGGCGCTGGTGGGATCTCTTGGCCAGTAATGCTGTGTTGTGGCTCCAGGACAGGTCTTCGGATAAGAACTTGGTCCCAAGAACTCCCAAGAACTTGGTGCTGCTCACTCTCTCCACTGCAGCACCGTCGATGGTTAGTGGAGCATGCTGGGGGTGCACTCTCCTGTCCACCACAATCTCCTTCGTCTTCTCCACATTCAGACGGAGATTGTTGTCCTTGCACCACGTGGCCAGGCGGCTGACCTTGTCCCTGTAGGCTATCTCCTCATCGTTGTTGATGAGGCCCACCACAGTTGTGTCATCCGCAAACTTTATTAAGAGGGTGGAGCTGGGTGATGATGGTGAGCAGTCATGTGTGAGCAGAGTGAAAAGGAGAGGGCCCAGCACACACCCCTGCGGGCCCCTGTGTTCAGCGTGATGGTGCTGGAGGTATCATTTCCAACTCTGACAGCTTGTGGTCTCCCCGTCAGGAAGTCCGGCAGCCAGTTGCACAGGGAGGTGCTGATGCCCAGTTTGCTCAATTTGTCGGTGAGCTGTTGGGGGATGATGGCGTTGAATGCTGAGTTGAAGTCGATGAACAGCATTCTGACGTAGGAGTCTCTGGTCTCCAAGTGGGTGAGTGCTGTGTGGAGAGCAGTGGAGATGGCATCATCTGTCGAGCGGTTTGGCCTATATGCAAACTGGAAAGGGTCGTGGTTGGGGGGGAGGGCAGCCTTGATGTGGTTCATAACTAGCCGCTCGAAGCACTTCATGAGGATGGGAGTGAGTGCGACCGGGCGGTAGTTGTTGTGGCAGGTGGGGGACGACTCCTTTGGGACCGGGATGATGGTGGTGGCTTCGAGGCACGTGGGCACAACAGCCCGGCTCAGAGAGGTGTTGAAGATGTCCGTGAAGACATTTGTGAGCTCCTCAGCGCAGTCTCTAAGGACACAGCCTGGAATTCCGTCGGGATCCGGGGCTTTGCGTACGTTGGTCCTTCTGAGGGATCACCTCACGCTGTCCTGGGACAGTGTCAGAACCTGGTCGCCGGGTGGTGGTGGGGTCTTCTGTGCTGGAGTGCTGTTGTCTGCCTCAAAGCGGGCGAATAAGTCATTCAGCTGGTTCAACAGAGTGGTGGAGTTCTCGCAGGTCTGTGGAGAGGGCTTGCAGTCTGTGATGGTCTGTATCCCACACCACAGGTTCCTGGTGTCTCTGCTGTCTCTGAAGGGGTTGGCGATCCTCCTGGAGTGCTGTCTCTTGGCCATCCTGATGCCGCTTGACAGGTTGGCCCTGGCTGTCCTCAGGCCCAGCTCATCGCCAGCTTTGTAGGCAGCGTTCTGAGCCCTAAGGAGCCTGTGGACCTGGTGACAGTCACGTCATTCATGCACTTCCTCATGTAGGAGGAAACAGAGTCTGTGTACTCTGGGAGGTCTGTGGTGTTATTGTAGGTGGCCGCTTGTCTGAACATGTTCCAGTCGGTGTTGGAGAAGCAGTCTTTGAGTGCCTCTGACGACCCATCAGGCCACACCCTTATCTGCTTCTTGACTAGTTTGACGACTTTGACAAGTGGCCTGTATGCGGGTATTAACATGATAGTGGGGCGGTCCGAAGCTCCTAGGTGGGGGAGGGGGTAGGCTTGTAGGCTCCTTTGTGTGTGGTGAAATCATTGTCCAGAATGTTGTTACCTCTAGTCGGAAAGTTAATGTGTCCATGGAGGTGTGGAAACACGGTTTTCGGGTTGGCATGGTTAAAATCGCCAGCTAGGATAAGGAAAGCATCTGGGTGGGCTGTCTGTTGCTCGCTGATGTGCTGGTAGAGTTCATTCAATGCCGCGCTCCGGTTTTTAATTGAGCTCGGGGGGGGGGGGGGGTGTACACTGCTACCAGCAGTATGGCACTAAATTCCCTCAGCAGGTAGAATGGCCGACATTTTACGACCATAAGCTCCATCAGTGGTGAGCAGTGTTGGCATACCACAACAGCGTTGCGGCACCAGGCATCACTGATGTAAACACAAAATGTTTGGACAGAGATACTGTAAGTGAGATTTTGAATTGCACGCCTTTTTCCGGCCGAGCTCGCTTGCGATTGGCTGCATACTGTGCTGCACGCCCATGCACCCATGCACGCACACAGACATAGGAGTGGTTTCAAAGGCTGGATGTTTACGTGACGGACGCCAAGGTTGACCAATCAGCGGCCGACTATGCTGTGTGTTGCCAACAGTTTAGACCAGACATGGGCAAACTACGGCCCGCGGGCCACATACGGCCCGTTAGGCTTTTTAATCCGGCCCGCCGAACTTGCCCAAATTATAGTACAGTGTCTAAAACTCATGACAAAAAGTTAGCGAACAACAGGGCAGATAACTGAAAAGTTGCCTGCCCCATTTTTCACAACTTGAAGCACAATGAGACAACTAATCACATTAAAAAGCATCGTCACAAAGTATAAGGTTTTTTTTTAATCAAGAACGCACCTACTATAAATGCTACCTTGCTTAATTTACGGTAAATGTGCATGGCTGTAGATTTTACTACAGTACTCGATTGTCATTGCAGTGCACAATGCAACGTTTGCATTGCTTCCTACGAGCCACTAAGCCCCTTTCATAAGTCTCACGTACACTTTACAGTCACGGTTTAATGTAAATTTACGTTTTGTAGCGTCACATATCTTGTTAGCTTCTTTTGAATCTTTCTTCTGGGCTGAGGTTCTGTGCATCTATTTTGGAAAATGACATGCAATTGCACGACTTTATAACGCTTGCAAAAGTCCGAAAGAAAGAAGCAGGCTTCTGATTGGCTGCCGTGCCGAGTATGCAAATTTCAACTGCAAGTAGTCGATGTTTGTGTGCTCGGCGACGGTACACGTGTATTGTTTGCGCGTGAAGGCGAGTGCGTCAGTGAGGAGTTTGTTGAGCGCGCGGTCAGGACAAACCATCTATGATTTGGCGGAATTTAACATAAGTAGGTATTATTGAGCTTGAATATTTCGTTGTGTAATAATATGTTTTGAATGTTGAAAGTGATTCCATTTTTCAATAAATGTTGATTTCTTCGATAACTTCATATGTCTGTGTAAGCCTCAGTTCGATGGAAAGGTTTCTTTATGTAAAATGAAACGTTTCGCCTCCTATCCACAGTAAAGCATATGCCCCATTTATATATCCCTAATGTCCAGACCTAGTGGCGCCGGACACAGCTATGATAGGTCCCTACTCTCAGGTTGGGGGGGGGGGGGCGCGGGACCCCCCCCCTGTGGCCCCACTGATTGTTCCTACATTCCTGACTAACGATTGGCCTATTACACCCACTCCCCCCGGTATCACCTCATCAGCATAACGACCCTCATCAGCATTGCGAAAGTTGCCTAACCTGTTTTGCCTGAGCAGGCTATTGTATGAACGATCCAAATTGAACCTCACACCACCAGACCGGTTTAATGAAGGATTTTGTTGTTTTATAAGAATCGCCTCTTTCACCCCCCTTTCAAACCATCTATGTTCTTTCGCTAAGATTTTAACCTCATTGTCGTCAAATGAGTGGTTGCTAGCTTTTAGGTGCAAATGTACTGCCGATTGAGGCCCACTAGTATTATCCCTGCGATGTTGATAAAGTCTTTTTTTGAGAATTTGTTGAGTCTCCCCAATGTACTGCTCTTTACAATTTTCATTCTTACAATGTATGGAATAAACTAGTTTATTCCTCTTTCACCCCCCTTTCAAACCATCTATGTTCTTTCCAATGTATGGAATAAACTAGTTTATTCCATACATTGTAAGAATGAAAATTGTAAAGAGCAGTACATTGGGGAGACTCAACAAATTCTCAAAAAAAGACTTTATCAACATCGCAGGGATAATACTAGTGGGCCTCAATCGGCAGTACATTTGCACCTAAAAGCTAGCAACCACTCATTTGACGACAATGAGGTTAAAATCTTAGCGAAAGAACATAGATGGTTTGAAAGGGGGGTGAAAGAGGCGATTCTTATAAAACAACAAAATCCTTCATTAAACCGGTCTGGTGGTGTGAGGTTCAATTTGGATCGTTCATACAATAGCCTGCTCAGGCAAAACAGGTTAGGCAACTTTCGCAATGCTGATGAGGGTCGTTATGCTGATGAGGTGATACCGGGGGGAGTGGGTGTAATAGGCCAATCGTTAGTCAGGAATGTAGGAACAATCAGTGGGGCCACAGGGGGGGGGTCCCGCGCCCCCCCCCCCCAACCTGAGAGTAGGGACCTATCATAGCTGTGTCCGGCGCCACTAGGTCTGGACATTAGGGATATATAAATGGGGCCGATACGACCAGTCAGACTTTAGTTCGCTGACGAAGCCTTTAATCACTATTTCTCATCGTCACAGTGCATATGTTATTTTAATCTATTTCCATTTCCTCCTCCAAGTATCTGCGAAATAGTATATAAATGCCATATTCCTTGAGACAAATTTATTAACTGATCAGGGATATTTTTCACATTTGAAAGACAGTTAGTAAATTGGGTTGTAGTGTTCTTACTGTGCTATGAGGTTTGTACATACTACATTTAAAGGACAACCGGCACCATTTTTTGTTTTTGTTTCCCACTGACATCAGAAAAACATTTTATAGCATCTAAAATACCCAAATCAGGCAGGCTGATATTTTTAGTTAAATGAAAAACACCAATAAAAATGACTTCAAAATGAATCCGGAAATGGTCAGTTTCAGAAGGTCCCACCCCCCTGTTCGTGACGTCACACCAAGACGTCTTGTCTTTGATCGAGAATCAAAACAATGGCTTCAGATTCGGAGAAGATGTTTTCTTGTTACTCATCCAGTTATGAATTTGATTCAAATAGTTCTGAAGAGGAACGCATAAATGTTTGCAATTGATTCAAGGAGTCCTCCCATATCAATTCGAGCCGTCAATGACAGCAATGTAGCACCCAGAAAATGCAGAAGATTGCGCCCAAGCTCCGTTGGAAATGGGCTGATTTGTCAGCTGGGAATTTCATTTGTCAGCGAATATCAAATAGTTGTCTTGGTGCAACACACAACGATTCACCATGGCGTTATTTATGTGTTTTCCTTCTAATTTCACCATCAACACGAAGTTTTCAGACCAAACAAAGTACCCAAAATGCATTGTATGCATTGTCAGGGGCGGTCCAAACGTGACGTCAAATGGGGATCGTCATCAACTCGAAAACAAGACTTCATGAATATTCAGCGCAAGTCTTAAAACGTAAACTATAGCTATATGCTGTGGAATCTTTGTAAAATACGCTCAGTCGAAGTCATTTGAAGTGATTTTATAAATTATGGACATAACTTGTTCAGAGTATTTCCGGCCCAAACACTCCCTCCAAATGCTCCTGGCCCGGCCCCTCTGTCAAATTTTAGAACCCAATGCGGCCCGCGAGTCAAAAAGTTTGCCCACCCCTGGTTTAGACCCAAATCCGCCGAGCTCACTTACGATTGGCTGTGTAGAGTATGTGGGCGGGAAGGAAATCCCTCTTCCCAGTTGACACTCTGAGGAGGAGGCGATGCATCCCAAAAACTAATGGTGACACGCAATTCAGTAATTATGTGCTAGCAGCTTCAGTAATGGCTTACTAAAGACCCAAGGATATATGTCGTCGTACTACAGTAGGTGGGAATTTATGTTATAACTGCTAGAGCGTCTGTGTTTTATACTTCCCCGTTCAGTGTTTGACTTAAACATGCATTCCATACAAAACATAGCACTGAAGCAACTTTGGAACAAATTCACCTTACGAACGGCCGCTCGGAACGTATCTCGTTCGTAAGGTGGGTAGCCTCTGTATATGCTTGACAGCATGGACTGCGCACGACTTCTTCTACAAGGGTAATGGAGTCGGTGGCTGCTGACAGTTGTTGCAAAACCTGTTGTGGCTCAATATTACTTCACATATAAGGTGCACTGGCGTATAAGGCGCAGGGTCATCTTTTGAAGAAAATCAAGATTTTTGCTGCGCCTTATACACCCGAAAATACGGTACCTTCTGTCCTGTTTGGTAATTTATTGCGTTATAGTTTTTGCAATGTGTTCAGGGACAAAAATGGAATCTTCATCAGATACGGTATTGAGAACAATTACATTGTCATTTCCATCATTCATTGATGTCTCAAACTTGTTGCCCGCTTATCATTTCCGCTCATGTCTGGACAAATTGTTGTTCGGCTGAAGAGGTGAGGAGGGAAGATGAGGAGGGAGGAGGAGGGAGGAGGAGGAGGAGGAGGAGGAGGAGGAGGAGGAGGAGGAGGAGGAGGATGTATTATTTTTTTTTCTCCTTATCTGGTGGGGATTCCTCTGCGAATCACCACTAAGAATTGAGCCCTAAAACTAGCATCATGGCAGAATATGTTTTGACTTTGTTCCTTTGTTGCAGTACTCTTTCATCATCCTTTACCAGCCATTTTCATCATCTATTATCTAATCGCCGTGGCAAAAGTCCAGTGTAATTGAGCTGCCAGACAATACACAGAGCTCTTTGTAAATTACCGTATTTTCTGGTGCATATGTTGCATCCAAAAGCTTTGATTTTCTTCAAATGTGACTTATATATGAAGGCAAATCCAATCCAATCCAAGTAATATTGAGCCACAACAGGTCTCGCAACAGCAGCCACTGACTCCATTTCCCCCTGTAGAAGAAGACAAGTGTAACTCCAGCCTCTACTGTAGCGCCTTATAATGTGGTGCACCTTATATTTGGAAAACGTTTACATAATATATTTTATGTGGAAAACCTTTTTCCTTCATTGAAGGTGTGTTTTATAGTCTGGTGCACCTTACGTGTGGGAAAAGTTTGAAAATACACCATTCATTGGGGGTGCGCCTTATACTCCGGTGCACCTGATACACCAGAAAATATGGTAGTACAAAAACAGCTTGAATTAGTAGAGCAAAGAGAGGAAACTCAGAGAGGAAATGACAGTTAAACACATCAGAATTATTTCGGACGGCTTGTGCTAGTGACGAACATCGAAACACGCCACGTATCAGTGGCGCTTTTGAGGCCAAGTGTGCAAACGTTCTCTATAAGGAAAATGTTTGCTTTTGAAATCCCAATTTACAAACCACTCTGCACGTTGCATCCTTGACTCTTCATATACAGTAAAGTCTCGTTATATCGATATCGGATATATCGATAGTCCCGGTTATATCGATACTATTTCTATGCACGCACGGAGAAAATTACATGCAAACAGGGTCGGATATATCGATAGTCCCGGTTATATCGATATTTTTTCGGACTCCCTTGAATATCGATATAACGAGACTTTACTGTATTTGGCTTTTTAACCGATGCTCAGTACAATGAATGACATGGTTGCTTGGGCTCGCCAGGGACCCGCCAATGTGTAAGTGGCGTAATTAAGACATTCCGCTGTATCTCTCTGGGGGAAATGTCGGTGGCTCAGGGTTTAAAAGATTTATACCCCTTGCGCTTAAGTGTCTCTCATTGCACCCCGAGCCAGGGTCGAAGCATGTGTTTGAGGTTTGCTCACATCATGTACTGCGGCTTTGTGCGCTTGAGCTCAGGCCCTTCGTGAGAGCGGAGCGGGCGGAGAACTTCACGTGCCTCAAAATAAACCACCGCCGATTCAGAAGCGATAAATATTTATGAAAGTATATTTTCTCAAAGTCTGCGTCAGCATTGTTGCAACGAGCTTCCTGGCGTGATTGGGCTGCGCTCCTGCAATTGTTGTATTATTTGAGTGATGGGCCAGAAGGCGTCTGTATGTAGAAGAAAGTGAAATCACACCCTCGAGACAAGCGTGTAGAAGGAACCGATTTCAAGAACGGCTGGAGTCAGCAGGCCTTCACGTTGTCCAAAGGGCAATCTCATTCTTATGTGTATGCTATTTATTATACCCGTTTATTTTGATATGCGGTGTGTGTGTGTGTCTGAGTGAGAAACAGAGAGAGAGATTGTGTTTCTGCCTTTTCGTGCTCATTTCGCCAAGTCCCGTCTTCTACATCTCTTTGCACACTGCCTCTAGTTCTGCCGATGCCTAAATCATACTAGCACGGTGGAAATGTCAAGAAATGTCTTCACTCCCCCTCCCCCACCCATTTTATTTTATTTTTTACCTGCTGTTCTTCTGAGCTATAGAGCTGTTAAATTATGAATGCCTGTTCTGTGTGACGAAAACTTGGCCCCGATACGTTGTTTCAGCACTTCCGCATGCTACACAGTCATTTGCCGTCTTAAGAAAACACACAGCCTCTCTGAAGAAGTTGTTAATGGGAAATATATTCTTTTGAGGTCAGCCACCGTGCGGCACTTTTGAAGAAGAGACGCGCCTTGCTCAAAGGCAGTTTAAAAAGGGGTACAAGTTGTGCAGCTAAAAGGATTAGCAGCAGGGATTAGGAGACCTGTTGGAAATATTCACACTTAAATAAAAGTGGATTTACATGACTTTGTGTGTGTGTGTGTGTGTGTGTGTGTGTGTGTGTGTGTGTGTGTGTGTGTGTGTGTGTGTGTGTGTGTGTGTGTGTGTGTGTGCGTGTGTGTGTGCGTGTGTGTGCGTGCGTGTGTGTGTGTGTGTGTGTGTGCGGATGGAGGTCGGGTGGGGATGGGGGTCCATTGGAAACAGACAAGCACAAAATAGGAGTTGACACAAGTAGGTGGGGATTTGGCACCTTCCCAACAAGATATGGCACTGTAACATCCAAAGCCAACCATTCATCTGTTCTGATTCACAAGACTGCAGTCATCATGGAAGTGACTCACTGCCATTCCCAAATTTATTCGGGCATTGAAAAGTGTGATGTGGTGCGTCATTCTCGAATTTGCTGGAGTTTTGGCTTTTCTTGCGAGGGGTGCCAATAAAGCACTGATCAGATCTCTGGCAATGTTTTTCCCCTTGCACGACGGGGCAGCATTTGCCTTTTGACCATGTTCCAGCTTCAGCTGTTTTTAAAGCGCTATATAAATCAATATGTATGTATTGTATTGTATAGTATTTTGAACAGCTGCCCCCATTTCAAGCATAGGTAACTCCAGACCCATATAACTTTGGAACTAACTCTTTTTTTCTGATGAAAGAAGAGAGACTACGGTTCCTAACGCTGTACTGAATGTTTATGTAGTCCTAAAACTCAATATTGTGGAGTTCTTGCAATTTGATTGAAAATGACAAAAACCCTCGCACCAGAGTTGAACCATTTTTGCACATCATCTGGCAGTGAATGAGTTAAGGAAGGTATGTAAAGAGCATGTGGAGAGGAGAAGCAGATGGGAAGAGAGCATGTTCCAAATGTATTCATTCCAAGCGAATCTGAGTGCATCTCGTTAAAGTGCATCGCCAGAGATGAACTGAAACTCTGCGGAGTCACACCGAGCCCAAATTAATGAAATGTAATTGGATCGTGTTGAAATGAAATCAGATTAAACCAGACGGATGTGATTGGACGAGGCAGCTTACTTTGCTCCAAGCCAAGTTGCAAATACTTTGACTGCTGCCGCATTGCATCAGGAACGTCTTCTTAGCAGGTCAATGAGCCACAGCGGGCCAGGATGCTGGTTGACACTCGAACGAGTACTTAGGAGTGCTGGTTTGCCACAATCATGTGGGATGCAATGCTAAAAATTGGTGAATCATCGGGTGATTTCATTACTTTTCTCCTCTATTTATCCAACACATTCCACATGGGATGCATCTGGGCAACGCCCTTGCGCCGTTTACGCATTTTGCCAGCCACTGGCGCAACTTTCTAACTCCACTGCACCAGCACAGGTGCACATCTATTATCATTAGTGCATATTGCTACATGATGTGTGCCACAGATGACATACTTCTGTTACAATAGCTAAAGAAACATGTTTAGTTAAACAGCAATTGAAAAGTTCATTTTCCATCAGAGGTTTTAACTTTCGTCGTCAGCCATCTTGCTTGACCGATATCGAGCCATCATCACTTTGCATTTGTTTCTGTGCGTATGAAAGTCGTGGTAGAGGATATCTCAGAGTTTTCCATAATCCGCCGGAAACTGCAGAAAGAGACAATCAAATATTCATTTTCCCATGGTGCATTGCAATATTTACATTCAACATGGCCGATGGTTGCAATATGGAGCGTGAGAACAAGAGTAAAACTCTAAAATACATTAAAAACAGGCAGCAAACAAACATATTCTGTTTTTTTTTAAGAAACAATCAAATACGTCTGCGGAGGGTAGTGACAATTCGTTGTAGCAAACGGCTGTTCATGATTCAAATTTAGTGGCTAATGGGAATGATTTCCCTTCAAGGGGTCGCCAAATTATTGTGCTAAGTATTTTCTCTTTGTCTTCTCTGTAAATAGAATATCAAAATAGCACAGTATTGATTGTGTAGTAATTAAAGCACATTTAAAATGTTTTTTAATTTTATTTATGAATAAATTATTGACTTAATTAAAATGTTTGTTAATATATTAGAAAAATAGATTGTACTCAATTAATCATGTATTTCATTTTTCTACTTTCATTCCTTTCATCACTTTGCTGCTGTGAAATGTAAATTTCTCCACTGTGAGACTAATAAAGGCATATCTAATCCAATCCAATCCAATCTTTTTTCATTTGCAATTTGGAAATATTATTTTTCAATGAATGTATTTTAGTTTATTGCAGTTTTGTACACATCGGCAATCTCGTCAAATCGGGCCCCATCAATTTTAAGATTTGGTCCCCTTTTCAGACACAATGGGGCCAATTGGCCTCTTTACTTATTAATTATGAAGATGCATCCCTGTTTTCATACATAACTCAGTGTGCCACACACAAGCAACAAAACAACAGTGCTAAGCATTTACAAACACAGCCGATGATGGGAATCAGAAGCAAAGCATTGAAAACCAGCTTCCAAAAATTACCAGAATGTAAATGTATGCCATTTAAACAGACAGACAAAAAAACTTTCGACTGTAATTATAAAGAAAACACGATTTTCGAATGAACTAAAAGAACACAATGATTTGGCATTATTGAAAGGAACTTAATCAAAAGTGTGCAGCAAACCTGTTAACCTCGATTTAAAAGCATTTACACTCGGGCTGCCTTCACCTCTGTTGGCCACTTATTCCATTTGTGTGCAGCACAACAACTAAATGCAGCAACCTTTACTTTGAGCCCTGGGCTCCACTAATTGACCCATGTCGGCAGAAGTCAGAGAGTTTGTTTTAATCTTGTCTCGGCCCATGACTGGAAAAAAATAACTAAACTAAAAGAAAAAGTGCCTCGGGACAGAAAATCACACATCCTGCCAGATGGGTCACGATGAAAAAGTTATCCAGCTGCTGTAGCTGTGCTAAAAATATCAAGGCTGGCAGTAACAATGCTGTCAGCAAATTTTATTTCAGGCTTCCTAATTCAAATTTGCATACCTCCGCCTCTGTGAACTTGTTCGCTCACTCTGCCACAGAACAAAATTTCCTGTCTTTTTTTTTACCTCACAAATTGAGTCAAGCTCAATTGTAGGATTTGATCTCTTCTGGCACATTTGCTTTATTGGGGACAGAGGAGGCACTGATAATTCTCTCGGTCAATCTCACACCTTGGCCAATGACTGTCACTGGGCACAGTGTGGATCATCATGAAGCCATTGTAGGCCAGCTGCCTTGCTCAAAAGGCCTAATGGCAGCTCTCTGGAGCCAAGTTAACCTTTCATCTGCCTCTCATTCCACAACTTTCCATCTTGTCCTAACCGTATGTGTTACTGGCTCTTCTGATGCTTGATGATCATGCACTAAACGCACAATATTTTTTTATGCACCCACTGACTTGATTATATGATAAGATGACCACTCTATTAACCGCTCTCCCTGAAAGGGTTAAACTCCCCTTTGAATTTCAAATACCACATCCTACTTTGCTTGCAGCGCTGCCTTTAAAATAATGGACTAGGCTTCTAGGAATATATTCAATGAAGGTGCGAGGTTAAGGTCTCATATTAGTAACGGTTTGCAGTGTTTCTTGTTAAAATGACATTTGTAAATGATGAAACATTGTCTGTAGATAAAAAAGGGGAAGATGGGAAAGACTTCTTATTGACTTTCGGTATAAAACCTTGAGGGCTCGGGCGGCTGTTAAGGCAATTGACCGATTGAAGCGTAGCCTCATTAGTTTGCAAGTAGCCTGGGACTGTGAGAGAATCATCGAATAAAAGGAATTTCGGTCAAGAGTCGAGTGTTTGGCTTGTAAGATTGAAACAGTCGGTGTTTGCTCCATTGGTTTCACACATTCTCGTAAAATGGCTTTACAATTTGGTTTTGAATCCAAAATAACTTGTAATTATTTCCTTGGGCATCTATTCAATTGTCGTAGATTTTCATTTCAATCCGCAGAGAAGAAGTTTTGGCTTTTGTGATGGATAAGCAAATTGTCATGCTAAAAAAATGTTCTGGAGCCAAGAGATCTCGTTCAATCGCTAGTGCAGTTTTTATACAATCTCAATTTTTTTTCCTGCTACATAAACAACAGTGTCATCAGCATACATTTGTAGAAGCTAAACACAGCCAACATGGCTGAGCCTTTTTATCAGACGACAGAGCTGTTAAATGTGTTATGACCAACTCGCTGCACGTATATGTTGAGTAACCCACCCCAGATGGGGCCAAGCTGCCAATTTCCACACACACCAGCCAAGTAGAAGCCATGTAAACAACACCAATGATCATCTGCCGCATAACTATGTCACTAGCTGTCCTTGCAGGATTGGTTCTTCTTGGAAATGAAAGGAGAGGCCATGTTGAAGAGAGTTCTCAGATTTCTTGTCTGGTGGCCAGGATCCTTCTTTATAGGAGGTGGTGCTTAATGAGCAGTAGATGAGAGGGAAAGACAAGGTTTGGTTGTCGTGTGGGAGGTAGCAGTGTGGCCAAACAGTCTCTGCTCTCCTGATTGCCTCCTCATGCCAGATGAACATCAAACAGAATTGCCTAATGCAACGTGGGCCAACTTCTTTTTGTTCCTCGTTTTCACTTCCACTTTTGATTTCTTTTCCTTTTCGTGTGCTTGTACTCTCTGTGCTCGTTCCTCCCACATCGCAAGTCTCATCTGGTGGGGGGAGTGAGTGAGCCTTTTATGCAGCGTATTTTGCCACGGAAGCCCTTGTTGATGTTTGACTGTGGCTCTGTATTTGCCTGATAAATATGATAGCTTTTTGTCTTTCTTGAATCAAGTTTTATTTTCATATTGCACAGCTTTTCATTCATCCCTTCCAAACAGAGGGAGCAAAGCGATGACAGCTCCTCGGAGCACTTGAGCCGAAAGCTGCAGATGTGGATGGGAGACAGATTGCAGCCCGTCTTATCGGTCAATAAGGAGATATAGTATGCCGGCCGCTAACGCATCGGCGTCGCGGCCCCCTCCCCCGTGTTGGCGGCGCAAGTCTCAAATTAATCGAGCACTCCCACACATTCGTAGAGTTTCAATTGGAACCGTCACGCTACATAAAACACCATAGAAATGAGGAGTTCACGGAGAGCCCCCAGGAATCCAAGAATAACCTTTGCGTCATGCTGTTCCTCCACCTGTGCATTCCCCTTCTGTGGGATTGCGAGCAATGTATTCGATCAACTGTTTCTACCTTTTATCTTTGCTATTTGAAGGTTAAAGATGAGGATTAGACATGTCAAAAAGAAACACGAGATTATTCCACGGCCGATGTTTGTTCATCGGTGAAATTAAAATGTGCATGTTTTTATTATTTTTTTCCATTTTTCTGTCAGTTTCCCCACCAAATAGCAGCCGAAAGGTTGTGTAAAATCCCAAGTGACAGATATGGAGTCTGGCTTCGCCCTCCCACCCCCACCCCAACCACTCCAGCGAGGACTGCTCTCCTCTTATCATTATATTTGCAATGGCCAAGATTAGACATGGTAACAAGCTTGGTCACAACTGGATGCCTCACGGCGAGGATTACCACGATGACTAACCACTCAACGCTTCGGACACAAAACGATTAATGTATTGCCACAAAGTCGACTTCATAAAAAAATAAAATAAAAAAAAAACAAAACAACTGGCATCTGTTTTTGTTTGTGGCAAAGCCAAAAACACAAACATTTATAAAGATATAAAGATACACATTTATAAAGATAATGACCTCATCATCTTGTTTGTCTTACTTCAAGCATACGCACAATTCGATTTATTATTGGGAGGAATTTATGTCATTTAAGTTTTGTTTGAATTGATACTATGATGTTTTACGCACGACATTCCAGGATGCTGGTAAACTCATAACTCATTACGCTTTTATATTTTTTGGGGAATTGCACTGTGACCATCCTAACTGGACAGGCAACTTTCATCATTTTTAAAAACTTTTACTCTCATGGCATGGGAGTTTAAGTTTTACTGCTTTCAATATTTTTTTCCTAGATCTCACGGATCTTATAGTTTCACAATCTGAATGAGTCGAGGGCCCATTGTGCGTTTGATAAATGTCACAGTAAAGCACTGAATAAAAGTATCTAAAATAATAACAGCATAGACCATATTTTTTGTGTATAAGGTGCACCAGGGTATAAGGCCCACTCCCAATGAATGGTGTATCTTCAAACTTTTTCCACATATAAGCTGTGTCTGAAACTCATGACAAAAAGTTAGTGGACACCCGGGCAGACAATTCTGAAAAGTTGCCCGGCCATAAAGTTGCCTGCCCGATTTTTCACAACTTAAAACACATAAAGACACATAAAAAAACATTTTTGCGAAGTCTAAAGGTTTTTTTTAAATTAAGAAATACCAACCACAAATGCTGCCCTGCCTAATTTATCGTAAATACACCTTGCTGAAGATTTTGCTCCAGTTGCCGTTTGTCGTCATGGTGTCCAATGCAGCATATGCGTTGTGTTGTCTGTTCAACGCTACGTGCACTCCACTTTCAAAACTCTGAAGTACACTTTTCTGTCAGGGTGTAGTCCGAAGCAAGCGAACGTTCGTTTGGCAATTTGCATACTCAGCACCGGCAGCCAATCAGAAGCCTGCTTCGGACTACACCCTGACTGAAAAGTGTATTTCAGAGTTTTGAAAGCCACCGAGAAAGTGGAGTCCATGTGGCTTGTAGGGTTTTGTTTGTAGCTTTTGCTTTATTGAATAAAACAAACGTTGGATTTGAATAAAATCGCTTTTTTTTCCTTGAAGAAGTTGTTGGCCATCCGCGCTGAGCTATTTCAAACACTAATATAAGGCGCACCGGAGTATAAGGTGCACATTTCCCCACTGTGGGACTATTAAAGTCATTCTGATTCTTCAATGAATGCCAAAGGTTTTCCAAATCTAATCTATAAAAATATAAAGGTTTTCCAAATAATAAGGCACATCACATTATAAACCGCTCTGGTAGATGCTGGGGTTACGCACAACTTCTTCTGCAGGGAGGGAAATGAAGTCGTGGCTGCCGACAGTAGTTGCGAGACCTGTTGTGGCTCAATATTACTTCATATATAAGGCGCATCTGCGTATTAGGCGCAGGGTCATCTTTTGAAGAAAATCAAGGCTTTTGGGTACGCCTTACACACCAGAAAATACGGTACTTAAAGATGGCACACTCATTGCCTAATGCAGTGTCTTTCAACCAATGTGCCGCGCGATATTGCGCGCGAAATTGTCAGGTGTGCCGCGGGAAATTATACGATTTGTGTGCCTGTGCAGTCCAGCGCCTGGCAGAGTAATCATGTAGTACTCTTCCATACAAGCAGGTGGCAACAGCGGGTAGTTGTGCGTCACTAATTCGCTTTGAGACAAGCGAATTAGTGACGCATGGATAGCGCGGCAAGTGCAGATTGTGGCTAGCGGGACGACGGTGAAAGTGATGGAGAGGTTTTTGAAGAGGAAAAATGCTGACTCAGAAGTGGACCCTGGAGAAAACCCAGACCCAAATGAAGGCCCTAGTATGGATGGAGGTAAAAAAAAAGCACGTTTCTGGCGCCAGGCAATACAACGAAAGCTATGTTTCATTTGGATTTACTTTTACCGGAGATGCAGCGGCACCGACTCCATTGTGCTTGGTCTGTGATGAATAGCTCTCCAACAGCACTATGGTCCCAAGTAAGCTTAAACGCCATCTCCAAACGAAACACCCCTCAGTCCAAAATAAAAATGTGGAATACTTTGTTCGCCTGCGTTAACAAACGGGGAAACAGGCAATTTTCATGAAATGAAAATCTGCTCACAAGATCAGATAAAATAAGGTGCACCTCTGGCAGCAACATGTGGAAAGGGGCAATCTTGAAATGTTCCCACTCACCAATAAATGGCAAGATGTCAATACTACTGCACTGTGTGAGTTAATAGTGATACATCTGAAAACTCTTGAGGAGAAGATGACATTTTATAATAATAATAATAATACATTTTATTTCAAGCGCCTTTCAAAACACCCAAGGACACTTTACAATAAAAACAATAGAACACAGCACATAACAATAAAACCATAAGTAAAATGATAAATAATAAAATAGCAGAGAGAATTAGACATTGAAAGCAATTTTAAACAAATGGGTTTTGAGATGAGCCTTGAAAATAGGGAGGGAGTCAATATTACGGATGTTGGGTGGGAGTGAATTCCAGAGTTTGGGAGCAGAGCGGCTGAAAGCTCTGCATCCCATCGTGGTGAGACGGGCAGAGGGCACATAGAGGTGAAGGGAGGATGAGGATCTGAGGGACCGAGAGGGAACAGAGATTTGAAGCAGGTCAGAAAGATAGGGAGGAGCAAGGTTATGGATGGCTTTGAAAGTAAACAGAAGTATTTTGAATTCGATACGATGTTTAACCGGTAGCCAGTGGAGTTGCTGGAGTACAGGGGTGATGTGGTGAAAGGAGGGGGTTTTGGTGATGATCCGGGCTGAAGAATTTTGGACGAGTTGGAGTTTATGGAGAAATTTCTGATTGACACCGAAGAGAAGTGCGTTGCAATAATCGATGCGGGAGGTGACAAGACTGTGGATAAGGATAGCAGCGGAGTGAGGGGTGAGCGAGGGACGGAGACGGTTAATATTACGGAGGTGGAAATAAGCAGACCGAGTAATGTTATTAATATGGGAGTGAAAGGAAAGTGAGCTATCGAGGATGACACCCAGACTCTTGACCTGAGGGGAGGGGGACACGGTAGAACTGTCAATGGTGAGGGAGAAACTGTTAGTTTTGTGGAGGGTGGATTTGGTACCGACAAGAAGAAGTTCAATTTTTTCACTGTTGAGCTTGAGAAAGTTATGGGAAAGCCAGGATTTAATTTCTGAGAGGCAACATGAGAGGGATGAAGGTGGAAGAGAAGCGTCGGGTTTGCTGGAGAGGTAGAGTTGGGTGTCATCCGCGAAGCAGTGAAAGTGAATGCCAAACTTACGGAAAATATTGCCAAGAGGAAGTAGGTAGATAATAAAGAGAAGTGGCCCCAGGACAGACCCTTGAGGCACACCAGAGGACACCGGAGAGGACCGTGAGGTGAACGAGTTGATTTAGATGAATTGTGCGCGATCAGAGAGATAGGAGTGAAACCAGCGGAGTGGGATGTGGGTGATGCCTCGGGTGGAAAGTCTGTCGAGAAGGATAGGGTGGGAAATGGTGTCAAAAGCTGAGGTCAGGTCGAGAAGAATGAGGATGGAGAGTGAACCGGCATCGGCTGCCATAAAAAGATCATTCGTGATTTTTATGAGAGCCGATTCAGTACTGTGGCGGGGGCGGAAACCAGACTGGAATTGTTCGTAGAGGTTATTGTGAGTGAGGTGTGAGTGAAGCTGGGAAACAACTGTCTTTTCAAGAATTTTGGCGATGAATGGAAGGTGGGAAATTGGACGTAGGTTATTGAAATCGTTTGGGTCTGAGCCAGGTTTTTTCAAGATTGGAGTGACAGCTGCGGTTTTGAGTGGGATAGGAACAATTCCAGTTGATAATGAGGAGTGAATAATAGTAGAAATAAATGGGAGAAGAGAGGGTAGGCAGGACTTGATAAGGATAGTGGGGAGGGGGTCGAGTTGACAGGAGGAGTTCTTGGATTTAGTGATAATGTCTGAGATTATAGAGGGATGGGGGAGTGCAAAAGCGGAAAAAAGTTTGGAAGGAGTAGAAAGGCTGGGAGAAGGGGGGCGGACAGAGGACCCGAGGTGCTGATGGATTTTGTTGATCTTTTCGCTAAAAAACATCAGCAGAGTGTTGCATGTCTCAGAGGAATAAAAGTGTGAGGGGAGAGAGATAGGAGATTGTGTGATTTTGTGATAGAGGGAAAAGAGGGCCCGTGAGTTACCAGAATTTGAATCAATGAGTCCAGAGTAATAAAGCGATTTTGCGCGTGAGATAGAGTCCTTATAAAGGGTAAGGTGAGTTGCATACATGTCCTTGTGGATAGTGAGCCCGGACTTTCTGTAAAGTCTTTCAAGTTGGCGAGTCTTTGTCTTGATGGAGCGGAGATGGGGGGTGAACCAGGGTGCAGGTCGGGTAAATTGAACAGACCGGGACTTTACAGGAGCAAGGGCGTTGAGGGTGTTCGTGAGGTCCGCGTTGTACCGGGAGACAAGTTCATCAGGAGAAGAGTTGTGGTCCAGAGTCAGGGTGGCAATCATCTCAGCAAGGGTGGCAACGTTGATGTCCTTGATGTTGCGATATGTGATGACACGGGGTGGTTTGGGGAGAGAGAGAGTGATGGAAACATTGAATGAAACCAGGAAATGGTCTGTTATAGGGATTTCATCAGCTGTGCAATTCTTAGGGGTAAGGCCAGACATGCAGATGAGGTCCAGGGTGTGGCCTTTTATGTGGGTGGGAAAATCCGAGAATTGGTGCAGACCAAGGCTGTCGAGTGAGGAGGTGAAGTCTTTAGTGAGGGGAAGAGTGGAATTGTCCATGTGGATGTTGAAGTCTCCGAGAATAATTACATTCGGTGACAGGGTGGAGAGGTGTGTGAGGACCTCAGAGAATTCTTTTAGAAAGTCACAATGTGGTTTTGGTGCACGGTATACAGTGGCTATGATGGTGGGTGAGGGTCCAGAAATTTTAGACGCAAGACATTCAAAAGATTGGGTTTCCTGGATAGAAACTTGAAGGATTCTCCAGTTCTTGCGGTAAAGTATCGCAAGTCCACCTCCGCGGCCTGAGAGGCGGGGCTTAGCAATGTAAACAAAGCCTGGTGGAGTTGCGCCATTGAGCTCGGAGAAGTCTCCCGCCGTTTGCCAAGTCTCAGTTATACAAAAAAAGTCAAGCTTACGGTCAATTAGAATGTCTTGGATAAGACACCCCTTTCCCGTAAGCGAGCGGACGTTGAGGAGGCCGAAGTTGACGCTGGTGGCGTCCCCACGACGAGGCGCATTAGCCGACCTAGCCAGGCCGGCTAACATACGGTGGTCGATCGTGCGGCTACTCCCTCTGCGCGGCTGGCGGACGGATGACCACAGGGAGGTGATATCCTTGGAGCCATCGAGGTGAAAGCCTCGACGTGATCCGCGGTGGATATACCTCCGTGAAGGGCGACGAGCGATTTCCGGAAACCGGAGAATCGCCGGTGGCATGCTCGTCCATCGGGAGCGGAACTTCAGCAGCTCCGCCGCCGAGTACTGTAGCCGCCCAACAGGTCGATGGAGAAGCGCCATGATATTCACCAGCAACACCCAGAGGGAGGCAGCGGCCAGGTAGCCCTCAACAGCGGGAACAGGTGGGTGGAGATGATAACGCGGCTTCGTCAGTGATCCGGATAAGCGACCGGAATCATGAGATGGATCGATAGCCAACGTTCGTTTGGTGACTGTCTGGTAATTCCAGAGGTTCGTGAACCATAAAAAAGCTAAAAAGAGGTTTAAAAGGCTAAAAGAAGGTAAAAAACAGGTAAAAAACATTACGCGGGAAAGCAGCGGCAGCCAAAGCGCGCCAGCGTCCGCTCGTCCCTATTTTAATCCCTCTCCATCTCGATTTTATTTATCTTCAGCCTCCACGGAGCACCTTGGCTGGGTTAGGGACCCATTCAGCTCAGAATCAGCTGTTGGAATAAACATGTCTTTACAGGAGCAGGAGGAACTAACTGAACTGAGACAAGATCGTGGCCTCAAGCTAACCTTTGCTGATCTACCTTTGGACAGTTTTTGGTTGGCAGCTGCCAAGGAGTTCTCCATGCTGGCTAACAAAGCTATTTTGACATTGCTCCCATTTTCCACAACATATCTGTGTGAGGTGAGCTTTTCAAGCCTGACTGCAGTAAAAACAAATGACAGAGAAAGACTGAGAGCTGTGGAGGAAGAGCTTTGCGTGTCTTTCATCCATCCCGGCCAGGATATCAGCTCTCTGTTCGTCCAAACATTTAATTATTGTTAACAATATGTTATGACCTGTCATATTGTGTTGCACATTATGTGTGTTGTCTATGCTGTGGCTGGTATATTGTTACTTATTAATAATATAATAAACAAATGTGAAAAAAAGCATACTTAACAGTTGATACTTTTTTCCCCACATTTTCAGCTGGGGGTGTGCCCCGAGATAATTTCAACGGAAGAAATGTGCCTTGGCTTGAAAAAGGTTGAAAAACACTGGCCTAATGGTCCTTCATCATCCTCTTTTCTGCCAAAAGTTACCAAAAATACATTAAAAAAGTAAAACAGCAAAGTATTAACTACATTTCCCATTTATGGACTGTATTTAATCATTCACTGCCACACGTGCAAAAATGTCTCCACTCAAGTGTCAGGGTTTTTGTCATTTTCACTCAAATTCCAGGACCCACAGAATATTGAGTTTTAGGACTACAAAAACATTGAATGCAGCGTTAGGAATCTCTTCTTCCATCAGATAAAAAAAGAGTTAATTTTTAAGTTATATGGGTCTGGAGTTATATGAGGTGCAAGTGAGGGCGGCTGTACAAACGGCAAGTGCTGCCCCCTCGCGGGAGGGAAAAACATTGCCAGAGGTCTGACCAGTGCTGTATTGGCACCCCCCGCAAGAAAAACCAAAACCCAAACAAATTCGGGAATGCACTCCATGTCATGTTGTCATATTTCTGAATAAATTTGGAAATGATCTCAGTTCAAAGTGGTGGGTGAGCAAAACTTTCCAACGATTATTCGGTTCTTGTTTGTTGTGACATGCTGCTCCATCTAATTAAGCACACTTGTTGTTCAGTTGGTTTGTGAAAACCAAATGATTTCATACTGTTTTGCTGCTTGTTGCGAAGGAAATCACACCAGAGGCTCATCTCTTGTCTCCTGTGGCAACAAACATTTTGGCATTGCTTCTCGGCTCTTTTCAATGCGCAGAGCGAAAGCGCCGCGGGTGTATAAGGGGCCAAAAGTGCTTCCGTGATCAAGCTCAGCCTGACATATGACCCAGATGTTAGCGGATATTGTTTCAGTTGTCCGTTGTCATACATTTGCGTTACAGTGTGGCGACGCTTCTGCATCCAACCGTGACTTGTTTGTGACAGCGGGTAGGTGATGGAGGCGTATCGGTCAGCATGGTGTTAAATCAAACTCTCGAGTGTGCAAATCAGACAGGCTCCTTGTCAATGAAGTAGAACACGAATCATTGGGAAATAGATCAGTGCTGTGGGCGAGTTTTTTTTTTTTTTTTTTTTTTTTGGGGGGGGGGGGGGTGGTTTCTGCTTACTCTTTCAAACTTGCTTTTGACAGTTTATGCCCCTCTATCGCTCAAGGCTCTGTATGTGATGAGCAAAGATGGGAGCTGCACGCTTCAGCAAAATTCCACACGACGGTACCATGAAAGCAAGCAGATGATTCCCTGGAATGTATCCTCGCGAAATATAGAGAATTACTTTGTCAATTCAAAGTAGTACTGTGCAATTTTTCTGCTGGGAATGGTGTAAATTTTGGATTTTTTTCCTTCATTTTTTGCTCTTGGGCTCATCTTTGTTTCTTCCCATGTATTTTTTTTTCTCTTGACTATTACAGTAAAGTCTCGTTATATCGATATCGGATATATCGATAGTCCCGGTTATATCGATACTATTTCTATGCACGCACGGAGAAAATTACATGCAAACAGGGTCGGATATATCGATAGTCTCGGTTATATCGATATTTTTTCTGACTCCCTTGAATATCGATATAATGAGACTTTACTGTATTTATTTTTTCCTCTCTTCACTTCTTTTTATTTATCGAGCTATCCAGCTATGTATCTGGCTAGATATTTGGCAATCTAGCTATTAGCCATATAGCTATCATGTTTGCTAGCTGGCTATCTATTGGCTATCTATTTGCAAGATAGCTAGCTTTCTATCTATTTGACTTATATCTGGGTTGAATGAACCCTGCCGCGTGTGGTTGCCGCTGCTTGCCCACGGAAAAACTTATCCTGCGACTGTAAAGTGACCCTGAGAGTTTTGAAAGGCGTTTATAAATGAAATGCATTATTATTATATTATTTATTATTATAAGTGGAGGATAAAAGCACAAGTTCTTGCCAGGAGCCTACCCCAACAAGTGATCATGCAAAAGTGTGTCAGGATCAGGATATAGCCAGTGTGGCCAATGTTTATGTGGCACACGCATCAAATTTGGGGAGGATTTTCCAAAACACGTTAGGGGTGAAACTAAATGAGTCTTTTGGGATCTAGTTTCCTATGCAGTAATGATGGCTTTGTTTTTGAGGGCCTGTCCTCCGGGACCAGTTTCTCCTGTGGAAGACGTAATAAAAGTCAAATTCAAATTAAACACATTTCCACAGCCGAAACCAAAAAGCAATCATTTTACGTGACTAATTTGAAAATAATCCTAACAATGATGGGGACTTGGGTCAACTGGAATTGCTGTTTCATGTCTTGTGACTGGACAAAAATGTAACGACTTGACTTGGGAGTGAAAGACTTGGTACATAAATTGAGGCATGATAACTTTGGATTGGATTGTATTTGCTTTTATTAGTCTCCCAGTGAAGAAATTTAAATTTCACAGCAGCAAAGCTATGAAAGAAATGAAAGTAGAAAAGCAAAACATAGGAGCTGCTGGAAAGGCAGCCACTCTCGCGGCGCCGTCTTGAAGTCAAAAGAACAAAAAAACCTAAATAACAAATAACATGACAACACAAAGACACAGAGAGACATTCATTCAAGTACTTTCTGTACCCTCTTTGTTACATAAAAGCAGTTCCAGATGAAAGAGGAGAGGATCAAAGCATCTCTTCACCAGTGGATCAGGGACATCATGGTGGAATGTGCACGTCGACGACAAGCTGAATCTTGAAAGCAAACACGCAGCTGTAGCATCCATTGACGAAAAGAGAATGTCTCACATCTCCTGTCCCTCATAAGTCCGCTTTAATTCCAACCCGTGACATATTATTATGAGCATGGAAAGCAACATGTCAGTAAAGCAGCAATCAGTCAAACACCTCGCGATGGAGAGACACTGTTTTGTAAACCAACAAAGTGGGATGTCACATTTGGCCATCATAGACTCCAGACAGCCAGACCAAAATCATTTAATATTCTGTCATTTGAGAAAACATTCTTGCCTCTGAACATCTGGAAATATGTTAGCCTATACTGCGTTGTTCGCTCACATTAACTCAATACAGTAATCCCTCTATTTTCAAGGTTAATGGGGACCAGCACCACCAGCGATAGAAGAAAATATTTAATACCACAAAGGGGGGTGCTAGGCAGGGCTGAGAAGATGCCAATCCACTTGGCTGTAAACCATGAGATATCATGCTGTCATTGGGTGATGTCAGCGCTGGGAACCAATCAAGCTAAAGCCATGTACAAAACCTCTGAGTTATTTGGCATTTTTAAAAATCTGAACGTTTTTTCCCCTGAAAAAAAATCTGCAATGCACATTTGTTATGGAATGTTTTGATTGATTATCAAATATTACACCACATGACAATTGTTTGAGTTATATTCACAAGGAGTGTAAAAATAAAGTGTACAGTTATCTTGAGGGGTGTTATACATGCACAACTCTAAATGAGCTCATAATATTATTTGACAATATCTTTATGTAGATGCGATGACTGCTGGTAAGACGCCGTTAATGAGGTGATTTAGCTGATCGTAGGTCTTGACACGACATACTGTACGTTCTGACTTCACCTTACCTGACTTTCACAACATGACTGGTGACACACTTGAAACTTTTAAAGGTTAATCCCCGTCTCTGACCTCAGACTACTTCAACAAGTAATCATGCGGGGGTCCGCGAGTCCATCTTTCAAAAAGCTATTAGTGGAGCAACTGGTAACAATGAAAACTGCTAATTTCTCGACCTCCGCAGAGATGAACGCTTGTCTGTCAGTTTATCTATGAAAAATCATTGGTGTTATGTAATGCAATCTTAAGGCCAGCAACTATCGCGTTGTTAGTATATCATTCAATGTGCTCACTGTCTTGACAGGTGGCCAATTGTGAATCGTTCCACATCTCCCTCTGAAGATGTATTCAGACAATGCCATTTTTCACACTTTTGTTTTTACACATTCTTTCCACGTCAATTCACCTGCTACTGTTTAAACACAATAACAAAAAAACTGTTCTACGCTCTCATGCTCTAAACCTTCAACTCTTGATTATTGAATCATTTTTGGAGCATTAAATTGAAAATACACTCTGGCGCACAAACAAATGGGAATAGTTTTTACCCCCCAGATGCTTGAGTGAGTGTGTTGGTGTATACACAGAAAAAAAAACATAATATTTAGCAATTTGAGATCGCTCATATGTGGAACCATGTCAATGTGATGAGATGGATAGTGAGTCACTGTTGTTTGGTATTAAGAGTCAACTCCGCTGCTGCTAATCCAACCATTAGGTCCTTTAGTTTCTCCTGAGAAGATTGCCGAGTCTGCTGCCGCTAATCCAACCATTAGCTCCATTAGTTTCTATGTTATATGAGGCCAATGTAGAGGTCAGTAAGCAGGGGAGAGAGGTATACTGAAGTAGAGTGGTGCTATTTTTTAACATGCTGTGATGCTGTGAGATACAAGTGACCCAGCCTGAGTTATTTTTTGTTTTCCTTTAACTTGCGATCCAAAATGTGAGCTTTACGGTCACGAGGAAATCATGTAAACTCATTTCACAGTGAGCAGCAGTTTGACTAGCATTGAACAATTCAACAGATAACAGGCGTCAAGATGTTTAATGAAGTTTACTGTGTGAACATACAACAAAGGGAATTCTCGGTTGTGTATCACACCCAACCAAATTCGGTAACTCTAAGAATAGCCCGCTAGCTTAATACGAACATGTAGTGTAAAATGTCATTCTGATGCTAACATTAGCATCAATAGTCATTGTTATTGGTGCTTTTAAACAAGGGATATTTGAACAAAATGGTGGGACAACACATTTCACAGATTATATAAAAATATTATTCATCCCCCATGAACATCGCTGACTGTTTTCTGTTTACTTTGGCAGTATCATTCCACCAAGTGAGGTATTGAACAGCTTTGTCATCTCTTTTTGAAGAATTACTCATTATCTTCGATGAAAAGGTTTCTTCAGCCGTCATCGGGTGCTTCTTTGAAGGTGTCGGATGTTTCGCTTCTTATCCAAGAAACTTCGTCAGCAAACTAATGTATTACTAGTTAAGCCCTATATATATATATATATATATATATATATATATATATATATATATATATATATATATATATATATATATATATATATATATATATATATATATATATATCCCTATTGTCCTGACAGGGCGGTGCCGGACTCTGCTATGATAGGTCCCTGCTCTCAGGTTGGGGGGAGCAGAGGACTACTCCCTGCAACTCCACTGATTGTTCCTATTGTTCTGACTAATGACTGGCCTTATTGCCCCACTTCGACCGGTATCACCTCATCAGTATTACTACACCTTTGTTGCCTAAGCAGGCTATTTTATGAACGATCCAAATTGAACCTCACCCCACCAAACCGGTTTAATGAAGGATTTAGTTGTTTTATGAAAATCGCTTCTTTTACTCCCCTTTCAAACCATCTACGTTCTTTCGCTAAAATTTTATCCTCATTGTCATCAAATGAGTGGTTGCTAGCTTTTAGGTGCATATGTACTGCCGATTGAGGCCTCTAGTATTATCCCTGCAATGTTGATAAAGTCTTTTTTTGAGAATTTGTTGTTTCCCCAATGTACTGCTCTTTACAATTTTCATTCTTCTTCTTTCTTTATATATGTTTATCGGTTTGAAATAAGTAGGAATTTTGTGTTGCCAAAGGACTCTTTAGTTTTTCAGAAACTCCTGCAATGTAAGGTACTGCTACTCCTCTCCTTTTTGTATCTTGAGAATGTTTAGTTTCATTCCCTATTCTTTCTTTCTGACATTTGTTAAATGACCTCTGAGGGTACCCACGGTTTGTGAGTGCTCTCCTGATATGTTTTGACTCCTTTTCTCTACCTTCAACGCTTGTTGGTATTAGTTTAGCCCTATGCTGGAGGGTTCTGATAACTCCTAGTTTGTGTTGTAAAGGGTGGTTAGAATCGAAAAGTAAGTATTCGTCAGTGTGCATAGCCTTCCTAAAGACTTGTGTTTTTAGCGTTCTGACCTCTTTTATAATTACTTTACAATCCCAAAAGGCTAGTTGGTTCTCTTTGATGTGCTCACGAGTAAATTTAATGTTGATGTCTACCGAGTTGAGGAGATCTGTGAAGGATTGAATTTCTTGTTTTTTAATTATGACAAAAGTATCGTCCACATATCTAAACCAGTGTCTAGGTTTTGTCCCCGGGAAGGGTGTGAGGGCCTGTTTCTCCATCTCTTCCATGTACAGATGAGGCGCTATGGGTGAAACTGGTAAGCCCATAGCACAACCATGAATTTGTTTGTAAAATTTCTCCCTAAATTGAAAATACGTAGTATGAAGGCAGATTTCCAATAATTGGCAGATGTGGTCCGGTTTAAGTTTGTTTTTTTCATGCAGAGAAACGTCCGCCAGCAGTCTCGTCCTCACCACTGAGACTGCTGCTGGGGTTGGGACAGATGTAAAGAGAGAAGTCACATCGTAAGATGCCAATATTTCCTCAAGTTCCAATATGAGGTTTTTTATCCTCTCTACAAACCCTGTGGTGTTCTGTACGTGATATTCTGTGTTACCAACCAACGGCGCTAAGATATTTTTTTTTTTTAATATTTGGCTACATTGTATGTAGGGGAGTCAATGCTACAAACAATGGGCCTTAGGGGGAACCCTTCTTTATGTATTTTTGGCAGGCCATAGATACATGGCGTGGCCGCCCCCGGGTATAATCTGAAATACGTACATACATACAGACGTACTTACTTCTCTCCATGACTTTTCTCCAGGATTTCAGACTTCCTGTAGCACTCTAGAAATATGAATATTGTCCAGGATTTCAGACTTCCTCTCACACTCTAGAAATACTATGATTAAGATTCGTTTGTGTTGGCTCTGTGACACATAGCCTCTAGCCCAAAACAAGATCTTTAAAATTTAGGAAGTGAATGGATGTCACTGACGAGTCTGATGTCAATACAACTCTTAGTTGGAGCCCAATGAATTCCCAAAATAAATCTGATTTCACACATCACTACAGCTTTTTTGTTTTGTGTTTATACTTGTATTTGAATTTTGATTAAAACCACGGATGAAAAATGTGCATTGAACAGTTGCATGACCATGTGATTTATGGTCTGTTTATAAAATCAGGCAGGAGAGAATGTTATTGAGCTACCAGCATCTCTCTCTTACAGAGCCCTGTGAATCAGCCGCCCCCTCTGCACCCTGGGAAAGCCTCATGTAATTAGACCGGGGAACTCACCTGTTACCAAGTGAGCTCTGAGGAGCGAGTATAGAGTGAGGGGGCAGGAAGATAAACCAAAAGGGAGGAGCAAGAGAGGAAGCAGTGGTGCCGATAAAGGGGCACAAAGGATGAGGATGTGAGGAAGCTGACCTTGACACCAGCAACATCAGCTTGCCTTGCATGAAAGCAAGATAAAAAAAATAAGAATATGGGCACCGGCAGAGCTCTATGAGAGCATGCACTCCATTTCAAACTCAAGTTGTTCGAATAGTCCAGGCGTGATGAGAAGGAAATGTCTGGCTCAATTTGCCTGGATTATTTTCATGTGCAGTAACTGCTACAACTCAGAGTTTACTCGTCTTCCCCAAAAAATATTTGTTCAAAACATATACAGGTAACATCTGATTTACGACTGACGCGAGATACGACCATCCGTACTTACGACCACGACAACAAGACTTTTTTTTTTTAAATTACAGAGGTCTGTGCAGGATGATTTATTAAACTACAACACAAAGCGGAACAGGGAATAATAACAAATAAAGAATACCAAAAACGACGAGTGGGGGGAGCAGTGGGAAACCCGACAATGGCGAGAAGCAACTCACACACGGTGGTGCAGAAACGGAACAATCCCGAAAGGATTATGGGATTGGGGGCTCGGACGAAGATATAGAAAGCCCAGGGTAATACAAAGTACAAATACAAGTTGACAGCGTCCCGTTTTCGTACCCGCTGTCCTGAAAAAGGAAGTGGTGGAAGCAGGGAGGCGTTGCCCCACCCCCAGCTGTCAATCCGAACGTGACAAAAGTCAAAGTCAGCTTTATTGTCAAACAGCAAATGAAATTAATATAAAATATCAAAATATATAATAACAATATCAAACAAGTAGGATGTTTATTTGCCGGAGCAACATGACGATACAAAATAACTGTTTCTTCACAAACTCGTACGATAATTTTCTCCAGCATGGCAGCATCTCACTCGGGAGGAGGGGGGGGTGTCCACCGACGCCGAGGCGATCCGGGTGGGTTCACGGTCGCCGCCGCCGCCTCTTTGAGGCAGGTGACCTCTTCTGCCTTCTGCCTTAGCAGGGCGAGCGATTTTTGGACAGCTCGTATGTGTGGGAAGCCGTGTGTATTTGGGTCAGCAGAAAGCGTGTGCGCCGACACAGTAATACAGATCGATAATACGAAATATAAAAGGATTAAAATGACGGTAAAAGGTATTAGATTGATAAATGAACTCTCAACATTTTGGTATATTGGATTGGATCATAGTATTCAATAGAAAATGTTGCTTAAAAACAACAACAAACAAAAAAACAACAACAGATTGACATCATATACTATCCTGTCATATAGGAGATGCCAGAGTGTCGTCATTTGTTATGATCACGTGATTCTTGTGTCAGGCATTTTGAATGCTTTTTGATTTACGACCGTTTGACTTACAACCGTTTTGTCGGAACGGAACCCGGTCGTAACTCGGATGTTACCTGTATGTTTCACCCAAGCTACTCAGCCTATCCACCTGCTTGTTCAATAGAAAATTTCTACAAAATATGTCGGCAGATACTGATCCAAACATGCTACTTCGGTTGGCCCAGTAAAAACATAATGAAATATTCAACAACATATCTTGCAGCAGTTTGGATTATACCTGTCTCGATTTTGCTTGCTGGGCTTGTTTATATGGAAGGAAAAGGCTCTGAGCTTGTTCACATCCTTGTAGAAACATTTGGTGGGATTAAATGGATGTTTGTTTGTGGAGGAACAGGTTTAAGTTTATATAATTGTATACAGAAGGTCATTTAGTTATGTACACTGTACATAACTAAATGACCTTCTGTATAACATGCTGTACAGTATGTTGCGAAGTAATCTCAGCCTGGTAACAAGCTGATATTAGCTATGCTAATTAGCTAATTAATATTCGCATATTCATCATCTTTGGTAATGTTAATAGCCACAAGTCAAGTATAGTTTGCATATCATACAGTATGTCTACCAAATTCTAGTACCTGATTATTTGTTTTAACTGGGGCCACTGACTGCTCACAACAAACAGCGCAGAGTGGGAGGAATCTAGCCTCTGCCAACACTGATGACTGAAAAAACAAATACAAAAAATAACATTTAACATCTAATAAATTCAAGGTGGTAAAATTTAAAGGGGCCCTTGCATCCCTCTAATTTTATGTAATAAGTTGGACACCACTGCTTGAATGTAAATTTAATTGAGTGCTAAACATGTTTGTAGCATTTTTTTTTTGCGTATTTGCAGGTATTCTTGCTAGTGATGACATTCCAGACAGTAGGGATATATATCGGGCCTAAACTACCAGTAAGGCTTTAGTTTGCTGACGAAGTTTCTTGGATAAGAAGCGAAACATCCGACATCTTCAAAGAAGTACAGATGACGGCTGAAAAAACCTTTTCATCGATGGACCACTCCTGTACGACTGAGAGCTTACACAGACGTATTCTTGCTAGTGTTTTATTTTCAAGCTATTCACTCTGGATTCAGACTGTCATGTCCTCATCGTGTCAGCCTCAGCTGTGACTTTCAATATCGGTGACTGTGTGTCAGGAATGAAAAAAATCTTCCCTTCATTGTCCATCCATCCATGTATTTACACGCAGCAGGTCTTCAGTGTGTGCAAGGTTGAATATATGTGTTGAATTTCAGACTGGTCATCGCAGGACAGCTGGATTGACAGGCCACATATTGACAAAAAAAAATCTGAATAGCATTTTTTTAGCATTTTGGAACAGAAATGTTAAAATAAAATTACATACTTTGTTGTGTTTTTTATTCTAACGCACCAAAAATAACAAAATTACAGAAGTATTTATTTTTCATTCAGTATTTGGCCTGGATCAAAAATTTTATCTCACTGCGTTTTTCTCGTTCCTCGTTTATTGCTCTCCATTTCCTATTAAGTACTCTTTTAGATTTTGATAATTATTTTTTTGATTATTGAATTTGATTATTCTCGGTTTGTATTTGTTCATGATTTTGGTTCTCTTATCCTGATGAGACAAGCTATTGTCGTCTTTATTTCCCTTTCCTTTTGTGAGCGCCATTTGTTTCTCTTGTATTGCCGTGGTGTTTACCAGAGTCATTATTTGAACTGTGTCGACTTCACTGCACGTTTTTATGTAAATATGTGGATGAATTAAAAAGTATATTTCATACAGTCGCAGAGCAATATATGTGGAGTCTCCAGATATGATGGGGCTCACATACATATAAAGGCATGTAGAGCAGAGCCAGCGTACCCAGCAAAAGAGTGTTGTGTGTGCATGCGTGGTTTTCCTTGTAGTCCATAGACCCCCTGGAGATTCTGCTGGAGTATCACAGCCACGTTATTGGATTGCACAGATTTGCTCCAAAATTGACATTTTCATCAGCCGTAAACGTAATCATATTAGCGGAGTGAATATTTCATGCCAAAAATAATTTCCAAGGATATTCTCATCGCTGCGGGGCTGAGCAAAAAAATTTATTATGTACTAATATTATGATGAGCTAGAGGTCCCATTTTGACATTTTTGCATGAGAATGTTTGTCTCACTTGAAGTTAGTCCTTTCACCCTCCGTGAGAAGTTATGATTGATGTCCAAGAACCCTCCTCCAAGGCAGTGTGATGGGCAATCACGCCGAGTCATTAGACCCGCTGTTCTGAATGGTTCATAAATCACAACCACCTGGAAAGGCTAGCAGAGCCACAAAGTGCCAAACGTGATGCACAACCTACAGTTGCCCTCTCCGCCAACGCTGGCCAATGACCAATCAGATTGTGAGATTGCTTGATGAAACAGGATTACAGAGACACGCTGCCTATACCAAAGCCGACAAAGTGTTCATTGTGAGGATTTCAAAAGTGCAATGTGTTGATTGGAACAGCTTGTGACAGTTGTGCAAGGCTTAATGTGGCTCCAAGTTTTAACCCATTGGATGGTGTTATTATACTTTTGGCCTTCTTCACATCAAAAGTGGGCGGCCCTGTGGGTGAGGGCTTCAATTCCAACTTTGGCCTCCCTATGTAGAGTTTGCATGTTCTCCCCGGTACTCTGGTTTCCACCCACGTTTCAAAGAATTCATGGAAGGCAGATTTAACACTAAATTATCCATAGGTATGAGTGTGAGTGCGAGTGGTTGTTCAACTCTGTAAGTGCCCTGAGATGTGCTGGAAACCGGTTCAGGGTTGGGATAGGCTCTAGCACCCGCCGCGACACTTGTGACCCTGGCGAAGCGGATTGAAAAATAGATGGATAGAAGAAGCAAAGTACAAAAGATATTGCATTAATCTATACTTCTTTGTTTCTTTTTTTATTTAAGATGAAAGTGACTCTTGAATATGGTCATCCTGTTGTCTTTTTTGTCATATTGTGAATGGCATGGTTGCATTTCTGATTTCAGTAAGTCAACTGTATCACCCGTTTTTTTTTTTTTTTATCTTGTGGAACCTCTGCTGATACATAATGAGTGTGGCAAAATCTTTGTAGATATACCAGGGATCATCTAAGTTTAGTTTGGGTTGTTAACAAAAGTTCTGGAGAGATTTGATCACATGTGCATGCTTTTGATTTACTGAGTATGATTGGCCTCAAGCATCTTGAAGTTTAGAGTAAATACTGGAAATTGAGCTTAAAGTAATATTGAAGAAGGTGGCCGACGGTTATCGATTTCCTTTGTGCACCTGCAATTAAGACCAAAGAAGACATGTTCATTCTGGAGCTCATGCTATGTCCATTCCTCACTTCCCTTTACAACTATTTCCGGGGAAATCACCAATGGGGCTGAGTGCGATGTTAGCCTCATTCTTTGTTACTCAATCCACCTGTGCCTCCTTTTGCACTACCTGCGACACAATAACAATTGTCCCATCACTCAAAATGAAACACAATGTGATTTTAACTCTCTGCGTCTTCAATCCACCTGTTTGGCCCGCGATGTTTGTCATCACAGCTGCTCCACACCCCATCGTCCTAATCCTGGCAGACACTCCTGCTTCCTGTCACATAGCCCTTCTTTTACTCCCTCCTTCTGCTCGCCAGCGCTGATTCAAAGGGCCACAGTACTAATGAGTGACTTCAACAAAGGTGTTCAACTTTTGCTTCTTTCTTGTTCCGTGAGCCACTCGATAATGTTTACATGCTTGTGTGCAGATGTGGTCACGCCGCCCGATAATGAGAGAGGGAAGTGACGGTGGTATTGACGAGTTTCTCCCTTGATGGGTCTTTCTTTCTGCCTGACTTTTCTGTCTGTACTTTTCAAGTGTCTGGTTTAAGCATCACCCCTGCCCCTTGTTCTTCTTTTAATTTCCGCCATTCCTCCTTTCCGCTACCTGCAAATATCACATCTCATTTGGGGTCAAGAGTTCTCAATTCATATTGGTAGGTGCAGTGACCTGCAGTGAGGTTAATGGCTGGTGAGGCACTGACATCATCACAGTCAGATTTACAAACATATGAACTCTACAGAGTAGCTTATTCACCATTTGATTGGCAACAGTTAATGTGTTTTGTTTAAACTGTCATGTCAGCATTCTTTATATATACAGTAAAGTCTCGTTATCGTTTATAATGATAATACTGCTTTTTACGACACTATTTTCATTTCCCGTGCACATTTCTAGTCTTTTTATGTATAATTAGTTCCGTTTAGTACGATTCGCGGTTTTTATGATAATCCGGTTTCTGCGGTGCTCTTTTTCATCTCCCGCTGGCCATTTTGCTATGTTTATATCGATACACGCCATCGGTCGCGCCATCGGCCTCGCCATTGGTCGACTTGGTCACGTGACTTGGTCACGTGAGTTTGTTACGTGACCAGCTCCCGTGTAGCAGAGCCATTTCCATTTTCAGACGCTAGCTCGTGTGTTGCAGACGAGATTGAAGTGTTTGTGTTAAAAGGTAAAAATGGGAAGCAGAAGATTGATTACTTTTTTAAATTGCGTACATAATACAGTAAGATGTAAGCGTTGCAGTTTCCCTGTTGTGTTATGTACATGCCCACTGTACTGTATATGAATGCAATCATTTTTTTGCAACAATGTTTCTTGTTTTGTCTGCTGAAGCGTGATTTTGAAAATTACCATACATTCCATACTGTGTATTAAAGGACAACCAATGTCACTTTTTATTCAAATGCAAAACACCAATAAAAATGACTTCACGCCAAGACGTCTTGCACTGCTTGAGAATCCAAACAATGGCTTCAGATTCGGATAATATGCTTTCTTGTTACACATCCAGTTATGAATATGATTCAAATACACTGTAGAGGAAAGCACTGACGAGGAAAGCATACATGTTTGCAATCGATTAAAGAATTATATGGGCCAGTTTGAGGCAACATTCGGGGAACATCTCTCACCCAAAAAAAAAAAAACAGGCACAAAATGGCGAGCTCATGGCCAGCTCCGTTTCTTATATTGCGCTTGGATGCCCTCTTTTGGCGGCTTTTGTTAATGCAGTTCGGCGCAGGATCGATATATCGACAGTACGGTTATATCAACATTTTTTCTAACTCCCGAGAATATCGATATAATGAGACTTTACTGTATATCCTAACTGTAGCATAGAAAAAGAATTTTAAAAAAAATCTTATTGTGTTACCTTTACTTATAAATGAAACCCATGCGCCACTCCTTCTGAAGAAACGCATCGATAACTTCCTTGTGGAAGCCTTCCTTATCTTTATTCCATTTTAAAAGTCTCTCTGTCTCAATGGAGATCACTGCCAGTGCAGAAAGTCCAAGATCAGTCCTGTTCCGTTTTCAGTCTTTTCAGTGCTGAGAATGACCGCTCCACTGATGATGGAAGGTGGAACAGTGAGCACGAGCTGGAGCAACTTTGTCGCCTCAGCAATAGTTTCAATGAGATCCTTCTGGGCCAAAAAAGCTGAGCAACTGTCCAGGAGATTGACATCCATCCCTCACCGTTTGTGAGCTACACATATATATGGTCTTCCTTTAATTATTATCTCCTGCTTCGATTGAAAGTCCAGTTTAGAAAATTCTTTCAATTTAGATATGTAGTCCTCCATTCTGATAATAAGGCAAAGCAACACGAAAAAAAATGACTGGATGGTTGCACTTAAATTGCTAACTGTTTACTGTAGCTTGCTGTCACTAATTCTATTATTCTGCAGCCGAAGAGTTGCAAGAAAAATCTCTGGAATCACCAATGCCTCCTGTCATGAGGCAGGAGAACTGTGTGCCTGACCTATGCACACAGTTTTGATAAAAATAAACTAACTGACTGCTCACCATCATCACCCAGCTCCAACCTCTTCATAAAGTTTGCGTATGACATGACTGTGGTGGGCCATAATCAACAACGACGAGGAGACAGCCTACAGGGACGAGGTCAGCCGCCTGGCCACGTGGTGCAAGGACAACAATCTCCGCCTGAATGTGGAGAAGACGAAGGAGATTGTTGTGGACTTCAGGAGAGTGCGCCCCCAGCATGCTCCACTAACCATCGACGGTGCTGCAGTGGAGAGAGTGAGCAGCACCAAGTTCCTGGGAGTGCACATATCCGAAGACCTGTCCTGGAGCCACAACACAGCATTACTGGCCAAGAGATCCCACCAGCGCCTGTACTTCCTCCGCAAGCTCAAAAGAGGTGGAGCCCCGACCCCCATCACGACCCCCTTCTACCGCAATACCATCGAAAGCATCCTGACCAGCTGTATCACCGTGTGGTACGGCGCCTGCACCGTGTCCTGCCGTAAGACTCTGCAGCGCATCGTGAGGACAGCTGAAAAGATCATCGGTGTCTCTCTCCCCCCCTTCAGGACATTTACAACACCCGCCTCACCTGCAGAGCCATCAGGATCGCTGGCGATCCCACCCACCCCTCCCACAGCCTCTTCAGCCTGCTGCCATCGGGTAGGAGACTGCGGAGTCTCCGAGCCAAGCCCAGAAGGCTCAAGGTCAGTTTCTGCCACCAGGCAGTCAGGAGACTCAACTCCCTCCCAGCCCTGCCCAGCCTGCCCCTTCCCACTGCCACAATCACCGAACTCTGAGTACACGCTATATGCTGTACTATCATCCTGAAATCTATTTTTTTTGTTCTTTCTCATTTTTTTTCTGCAAGACCTCACTTCAACCCTTTCTTGTTGTTTGTTTTTGCATTTACTACATCACTTTATATACGTCACTTGCTTACTTTTCATGTCACTACCTCACTTTACATACGTCACTACCTCACTTTCCAGACGACACTACCTCACTTTACATTCAGAAATTACATGTATTGTCTGTTGTCAATTGTATGTCTTTTTAGCCACGTTCTAAGTGCCTTGCATGCCTTGCACGCTGGGTCCGAGAGGACATTAATTTCATCTGTGCTGTATGTCATGCATATTAGCATATTTGACAATAAAGCTGACTTTGACTTTGACTTGACTTGACTAAACACTGTAGTACAGTGTTTATAATGTACAGTGACTGTACATTATATACACCAGCTAAACTGTAGAAATTTAGTTCATATGCTAAAAGTGTTTGAACACTAATAGCGATATGCAGAGGGACCACAATGCGGTCTCACTGCAGAGCAAGTCAGCACAGTTAGCATAGTCATTGCGCAATCCATGGTGATGCTCAGCCGGCTGCTGCCTCACCGCTCGTCTCTACTTAGTACTGTATTTGAACGGTAAATGTGAAAATTCAGCGACTTTGAAAAAAAAAAATCAAAAAATGGTGAAGTTAAATGGAAAATAATTTTAAAGTACAAATCACTCAATAAATAACTGTTTAATTTATTTTTTCATTTGATATTTCCATGATGACAGGTGAGGCATGGCCTCACCTGCCTCCCCTGACTGCACGTCACTGGGTAGGTGCCCAAAAGTTCAAAATTACTCATTGTCTCTTGCTGCTCTGAGCAACAAATGCATTTCATTTGCCTGTTGTGTTTTTAATCTAACCTACCTATGCGACAGCAGTTGGGAGTTGCGCAGAGCAGAAAGCTGGGCACGACTTTTGACACATTTTAAGAAATTGTGAAATGCTCAGACTCATTTGATTCTGTTATGCGTCTTAGCTGTGTTTTGCCCTTTCCTTTTGTCTCCATTTGATATTTAGCTATTTTACTTCCAGGCAGCTGATGTGTACTTGTACTGCCACTTGGATGTACCGTAATGCAAGAGTGGGAGTGCATATTCAGTCATCCTGTATCTTCTAGTCGTCTCAATTGAGAATGGATTCCAGTGAGAAGGGATTCTTTTCTTTTTGTGGAAGGAAAATGTAATGCGACACGACATGCCAAATACGACAAGGAATCATTGTCCTTTAAGATGCACAAGAATGTTGTCTTTGGTAGCATTGGGCTTGGATTGGAGATACTAAGGGTTTTTGTGTTGACTCCCTTATCAAATCTAATTAGGCTCAGCTTTCAATGTTTTAAAGAGAGATCAGTTGTCCGCGTTTCGACACAGTGCTCCACTTACCAAACGAGGGAGACAAGATGAAAGAAGCAGATCTGCAGTCTGCACTCTAGGTTTTCCCTGCCAGACAGCAGATGTTAATCACCAAACAGTCGCAAACAGTCCAACTTGAAAACACAGTAACAAACCTTTTTGGAGTTTATTGACGTTGGATTCCGGAGTTGTTGATTTTGTAATCATCTATTTTTGTGTTGTTTTGGGCTGATATAGTTGGTTACAGATAAGTGGGTAGGAAGGTCTCCAAGGGGAATACCGTGCTGCACTTCCTACTTCGGCTTCGTCCATATCCCACCTTCTCTTTGTTGACCCTTTTTCAGCAATTTCCCCCATTCCTGGTCCACCAATGTATCGCAGCCCCGGTTACCTGTGTCTTTACAACAGGGCCAGTGACGTGCGGTGAGGTTCATGGCTGGTGAGGCACTGACGTCATCATAGTCAGATTTACAAACATATGAACTCTACAGAGTAGTTTATTCACCATTTGATTGGCAACAGTTAACGTATTTTGTTTAAAATTTCATGTCAGTATTTTTTATATATACAAACTGTAGCATAGAAAAAAATAATAAAAAAAAAACGTTTTTAGCGTGTTACCTTTAGTCCATGCGCCGCTCCTTCTGAAGAAAGGCATCGATAACTTCTTTGTAGAAGCCTTCCTTATCTTTCTTCAGTTTTAAAAGTCTCTCTGTCTCAACGGAGATCACTGCCAGTGAAGAAAGTCGTCCTTGATCAGTCCTGTTCCGACTGTATGTTTTCAGTGCTGAGAATGACAATCTCGTCTACTTCTCCAGCAACAAATGGGGCTGCACCGATCTCCTTTTTAATGTAATTTCTAATGACATCACCAACTGCTTCAATTAAATCGTTCTGTATTCTGTTTCACAGGCTAGAAAATATAGTGGATGTCCCAAAATGACTCGCTAGCCTGTCATCTTTCTGAGCGAAAGCATGTAATAGTTTAACATAGTTGCCACGATGAGCAGAGCCCTTACTTTCATCATTTCCACGAAATGCCAGCTGTTGTTTGGCAAGGAAGCAGGTGGCATTGATGAGATCTTTTAAAATCTTCCGGTTCTCCTTTACCTTAGCATTGTGGATGCTGATGTTGAGTCTTCGCTCATTTTTGATGAGGCTCCGTTGTAAAATTTTCAGGTCACAATATCCCATTTGAGTCCAGACATTGTCACAAATTGAGAACAGAAGGCAGGAAAAGCAGAAAAGGCGGTTTCTTGCTGGACATCCACACAGCCAGCCTTTTCGTGTGTACCAGTCCGCCTGAAAAGAGCGATTATTGTGTCCCGTTGTCTGAAGCAAACCTTTTAGCTCCGGTGTTGGTCTTCCTTTAATTATTACCTCCTGCTTCGATTGAAAGTCCAGTTTAGAAAATTCTTTCAATTTAGATATGTAATCCTCCATTCTGAAAGTGAGGCTAAGCAACATGAAAAAATGACTGCAGGGTTGCACTTTACTTGCTAACTGTTTACTGTAGCTTTCTGTCTCTAATTCTATTATTCTGCAGACGTGGAGTAAGAAGTATCTCTGGAATCACAAGCGCCCCCTGCCTGTCATGAGGCGGGAGAACTGTGTGCCTCACCTACGCACAGCGTTTTGATAAAAATAAAACAAAATAAACACTGGAGTACAGTGTTTATAATGTACAATGACTCTACATTATATACACCAGCTAAACTGTAGAAATTTAGTTCATATACTAAACGTGTTTGAACGCAGATATGCAGAAGGACAGCAATACGGTCTCACTGCAGAGCAAGCCAGCACAGTAAGCATAGTGATTGCGCAATCCATAGTGAGGATCAGCCGGCTGGTGCCTCACTGCTCGTCTCTACTTAGTATTTGAACGGTAAATGTGAAAATTCAGCAATTTAGAAAAAAATCCTAAAACGGTGAAGTTAAATGGACAAGAACTTTAAAGTACAAATCACTAAATACATATAACTGTTTAATTTATTTTTTCATTTGATATTTCCATGACAGCTTTCCATGATGACAGGTGAGGCACTGCCTCCCCTGCCTCCACTGACTGCACGTCACTGAACAGGGCAGCCGTGAAGTGCGCCGGAGGGTGTGTGAAACCGAGCTGCTTACACACATCCAAGCTCAGTAATGGTGGCGAGTGGTGGTGGAGGTTCCAGGGTGAGATGCGTGGAGTGCGAATGATGGATTAGCCGCCAGCCGCTTATCAAACATTTTCCACACAAGCGGCATCATTTGCCTCAACTTTGATTTTCTTTCAAGCGACTTCCTTTTCTGTCTTTTTTTCAGCAGCAAACATTTATTTTTATCTGTGCTTATTTTTACAAAATGCTACAAGAGCCCCTTGTCATCATTAAAACATTCTGAGATGGATTTCAAGGAAAGCGTCAAAGCTGGTTAATCGGCTCAGCCCGGTTAGCTTTTACTCACTTCTGTCTGTAATCATCCAAATCTGACAGGATGATTAATGGTGATCAAACATGGAAGATATTAAAATTTTTATTCAGCTGTATGTTTGATGACTTGATGCTTTGCAAGAGGATCCACAAGAAGGTGCACATTTGATCCTCAAAGCAAAATTGTTGCTACATCTAGCTGCAAGAGAAAACGTATTTGCAACAATACACGTTCGTATCAAGTTCATGTCTGAACTGTAATTGACCACCTTCAAATCAATTCCATATGTCCTTCAATCCCATTTGAAATGCGTACGAACAGGAGTTTCACTGGAGTGGCACGTTATTCACTTTTCCTTTACAATGACAAGCTCCTGATGTCCAATCGGAAAATATTTCTCCTTTATCGGTTTAGCGTTTGCATGCCCCATCACTCTGATATTTCTGCTTGCATAAATAGGAAAAAGATCCGTGTTTAACTGCGCATTCTACCTCTGCTTGCATGGGTAACCCCAAAACATGCTTGTTTGGTTAATGTGAGAATCTAACCTGCACATGGGTATGGATGTGAGTGGATAATAATGTGTTCTGCAATTTACTTTGTAAAGCAACAATCAATATTTTTGCCCATTTCCTAATGTTTTACAAACTAAATGAATCAGAATCAATACACTTTCTGCACAGTCAATTTAAAACAATGTCCTGTATTTGAATTGGCATGGAAAAAAAAAAAAAATACCCGCTCCTCAACAAAACAATGGACAGATGAACTGATCATTAAAATGATCGTTAGTTCAAACCCTCCACATTATACATAGTAATCCTCATTAAACGTCCATGAAAATGAGTTTAGTTCATCAACGCCAATGTGCCCTTGAACGCATGAACAGGAATGGGGCAATTAAATGAATGCTGATGGAGGGAAAAGGGTACATTAAAAAGCACATTTTATAAAAGGTGGTGCTGTGAAATTATTTCAGAATAATAGTTAAACACAAACGGTAAAAAAAAGCAAAGCAGGTACCTTGCAGGCTCTTGAAGATGAATTGTTTACAGGATGTAATTTTACTACAATCTACCACTGTTTGTCATTTGAGCAGATGTTGGAACAGTATGAAAAAGTAGATGCTTGAGGTGACTGCGGAATTAATCGTAAATCATTGTGACACAAATGGAAGTATTTGGCTGACTGAACTGGAGCCAGATCTGATCAATAGAATTGTTTACTGCACACTAGTCCCGCACCTTTGCTGCATCTTGTCACACCAACGCCTGATTGAAGGTGAGCCTTTGACGAGGGAACACAAGCCCTGACAGGTCCTGAATGAATGTGCGCAGCAGAAAATCCTTGTTAGTCATGCAGTGATGCGCGGGTCAGTGAAACGCGCATAAATGACTACGGGCATGATTTTACACTTGTGATTCAGCAGGGAAACGACACACACAATTGTAGCTTTATCTCGTGCATCTTTATCCACCAGAGAGAAATGTTGACCTAGTGTTACGGCCGCTATTTGCCATCCATCAAGACAAAGCATTGCTCTTTAATAAATCATGGCAACAAGGTTCATGTGACCCAGTTGCCCCCATGATATGATATGTGGGGATGTTATTACCCCCGAAGACCTGGCGTTTGTCTGAAAAGCCGGATGGCTGGCGAAGAGGTGAAGTGTGTACTGGCCAAGGTCAAGGTGAATCTGACTGGGAGTTAAGCCCCACATAAACTTTCCACCATAAGACATGCCCACATTCTAAAAACACATAAATGTACATATAACTTGATATGCAATTTGGGCTTTCATCCATTTTATTTATTTATTTGTTTATTGGTTATGATATATATTTACCGGGAGAGGGACAAAATGAAGGAAAGAAAGTGAAAGGGGGAGAGAGAGAGGAAGACACACAGAGAGAGACACAGAGTGAGGGTGTGGATTCAAACTAAAATAGCTCTATTTATTGACAAGAGGTATTGAAACTATTGATTGGACTAAAACAAAAATGGGCCAGCCCCCACCATCTTATCACATGGGTTATTATTGCATACCTCTTCTTCGCAGATTTTTTTTTTGTCTATCGCGGGTGGTCATCGTCCATTAACTGCAAAAAACGAGGGATTACTGTATATCATTATTCAATCAATTTTCAATCTTAAAACTTTCACAGAAGTGTTTGATATTGATTTCCGAAGGTTTCAAATTAGAATTTCCATATATGTCCATATACGTGTCAATCCATGTATGTCCATATATGTCCATATATTCCATATACAGTGGTACCTCAATTCTCGACCATAATTCGTTCCAGGACCCTGTTCTAAAAGCGATTTTTTTTCGAACACCGAAGCCATCTCTTTGCTCCTGTCACTTGCGAGTTGACAGTGGGGAGGTGGGGGGGGGGGGGGGGCTGCCTCTCCCGGCCGTTCATTCTCTAATCACGGACATGGGGCATTTATACGGTTCACGATCACCTCGTCAATGCCGGATGATTGACTCAACTCGCCACCGTGCCTGGAATCTTCCTTCGATGCGAGGTATTTTCCCTGCGTCCCGTAAATTTATGTCATCTTCCGGGATTGCATAATTTTGCACCCTCGTGTGCCATTTGCTTTTTGGCGTAGTAAGCGGGTCAGATCACCCCCTGCCTTCTTACTCGCTGTGTTTTCTTTGATTTGTGAATAAACATCCTGCTTGGTTAGTACGTGTCTGTTTTTGGGATCCCAAACATTCCACTACGTTCCGACGAGTCATCTGCCGTCACTCTCGCTCGGAACGTGACAGTTACGGATGACTCGGCCACAGGATGTTCTTTTCTCTTAAAATATCTATCCAATGACACTTGCTCTCATTCCCACAGTCACATCACTAGATTTCACAGCCTCCTTATTCTTTAATATCGTACTGATCGTTGATTTCACCATGCTGTATTCCATCGCCAGATCAGACATTCGCACACCCCCTTCATATTTTGCGATTATTTCTTTCTTAAATGCAATAGCTGTACGCACTACTTTTCTTTTGTCACTTTAAGCAGCACTTACTTTCTTTGGAGGCATGATTAGGGGCTAAAACTCTTCGTACGCCTATATTAAACGGTAGAGCAAAACGCCGCACGTCCGCTAGCGACAACAGTTGGTCACGGAGAGAGCGTTACACCCGTGCGCCGCTCAGCACCCCACCCTCGCGTACGCACTCTCGCGTCGTATTGGCGTTCGAACACCGATTGATGTTCCAACGCCGAAGCAAGAATATCTCGAATATTTTGTTCGAACACCGATTTGTCCGAACTGTGAGGCGTTCGAGAACCGAGGTACCACTGTACGTGTTAAGGGTACTCGGGTTTCAACGTTCCTGCGGCCAAAAATCTTCCACTATCATTATGAAGTAATAAAACGTGTAATTGTCCGTGAAAAGGCTCCGTAGTGAGCAGTGACAGAGGAGCAGGAAGTAGACCAAGAGAGAGACATGTTTTCGTCACTGACAGATGGCCTTTATGGTCCTCTCGTCGTGTGTGTGAAGTAAAGAAACAAAGCATAAATCGACAGCTGCTCAATGTCTCTGACAGCGTTTGGCATAAAACCACTCTAAATGGAATGCCAACAAGCAGCTCGATGCCCCCGCGCTGATTCGCCCCACTGTGCCGTGTTCTGATTCCGATACATTGACTTGGGATACATTTTGCAGTCTGGCTGAACAGTGGCGCGTGTGACGCATCGCACCAGGTGAGCGAGGAGGAGCCGAAACCTTCTCACTGAACTCCCGGTGAACTTTTCACCCTCTCCTGACATTTGATAGCCGCACAGCAGCACATGCAGACCTATTGCACCCCAGCCTCTCATTTGCCGCGGGTCTTCCACACAGAGAGAGCTGCGCATGCACTAATAGGTTCCGGTGTTTGACTGTCACTTAGCGTGATGAGAGGTGACAGCGTGGCCCTGCGGCATCCACGTTCTGCTGATGGCGAAGGTCACGATGGGACAGGTGTCTGTCAGCCATTGGCAGTCATGAGCGCCAGGGAGGGGCAAATGACACAACCTCGGCATCTGCCCACGTGCGAATACGTCCCGTGCCGTGCCGTTAACACTTTGATCCAAAGCCACAATTCCACCGTGGCCTCCGTCGTTGATGATCTTTGCCAGCGATTCAATTACGGGTTATGCTGGATGCTCCCCGCAGCAATGCTCATCAACCCTGGTGGATGTTGGCAAGACAGATCTCATCATCTATGAGTAAATACACATCAGGCAAATCTATTCCTTTACCCTTCAACTCTATTTGTGGCTGGTGTGATTTTTCACCTCTGCTCTCAAATGTCATGCCTTATTTTTTAGTTTAGTTTATAGGTTGTGACTTTAAAACTTTATTCTTTGATTTGGAAAAATCCACAAATGACGATTTGGCATCTGAGAGTGCCTATAAACCATTTTAAAATGTTTTTTTTTTTTGTAGTTTGATCAAGGCATATGAAACATGAATACTATTTGACAGCTTTATTTTTTTGGAGGGGGTGATGGCCACCTTAATAACACCATAATTTAGCTTCTCAGTTGTTATATAACATCATCATCAAATTATCCATCCATTCATCCATTTTCATCCCTGCTTTATCCTCATAAAGGTCACAGACATGGTAGATTCTATCTGAGCCGTCTCCGGGCGATAGGCAGGGGAATTCAGGGAACCCTGAATTGGTTGCCAGCCAATCGCCGGGCACACACAGACAAACAACTATGTGCACTAATTATCACACCAAACGACAATTTAGGGTGTTCCATTAAGCTCCCATGAATGATTTGGGAATGTGGGAAGAAACCGGAGTACCCGGACAAAACCGACGCATGCACATGGAAAACATGCAAACAGTCGAGGCCAGCGTCTGGAATCAAGCCATTGCGCTGCCCAGCATCAAACTAATTAAATCCATGAAATATATTCAGCCAAAGTTGTCATTGGGAGAAAACCCTGAATGATATTCACGCTTTGTTATAAAACACGTTCTGAAACGTGCACAATCGTGCAGTCCCTACGCAGATGGCACAGGATGACATTTTGACCCCATCTTGCTGACGCGATGAGTTGGCGCCTCCTCCCTTGTCAGGGTCGCTTTACTACTGTTTAGTATTAATGAAGATGAATCATCCAGTGGAATCAATCGATTATGAAACCCTTGCACTCAGATCCCCAGAGGCTCCAGGAGCAGACGAGTGACAATTCTTTCATGACACACTGCGATTCATACGCAGAGGACATGTCAGAGACCTTCAATGCTTCGGTTGGCGAGGTGCACTTCCTCAAAGTTGCGCGGTTGCTGTTATGATTTGGCGGCTCTAGCGCGTCCTCGTTGCGTGCCCCGCTGGAATTCCCATCCTCTCTGAGTCTTCAAGCTGCGTTATCAGGACGCGGTAACTCGAGCTGCGGCTGGAGGAAGAAAGGAGGAAGAAAGCATCAATGGCAGATCAAACGGATCTTGCGCTACTAACGCGGTGAGAAAAGACGTCCAAGCTTCACCTCGTTGCCTTTGTGAGGACTCGCTCGCATTAATCTGTCAGTGCATGTGTGTCACTGTGAGAATTGGGCTTTTGAAATAACTCGAAATAAGTTTTCTGGTTATGCAACAAGAAGCTTGCAATTCTTGAAAAGTCGCTGAATTTCGTATAAAGAGCGTCAAAGTCCTTGAAATTGTGAGTTTTTCCTTCAACTCAGACTGGGAATTCTTGCACACTATTTGTACATAGCTGAAAGTAACTTCTACAGTGAGTGTTCATTTCATTTCTTAGTCCTATGAAAAGCACAATACCAATTTTGGAGTTCTTCTTTCCCTTGAATGTCAATGTCCTTACACTGGATCTTAGAAAAATGACTGTTTTTGCCAGTCAGTGACTAAAATGAAATACTTTTCCCCCCACTTTATCTCCCCCTCTGCATTTTCTTTGCCAATTGTTTGAATGGAACAAAAAGATGTGCTGGATGTCGGAGTTTGTTGTGTTCATTTTGAAATTGAACAGTTTCCTGCAGGTGGGCCGATCGAAAAGCTCCTTGTCTTGGATCTTCATTCCGCGTCAGAACCTGGTCGAGATTGTTGCTGCGTTTCCCGGCATAGTCTGCAGTTTTTGGAGACCGCAATAACCAAGCATTCTAAAATTGATTATCTGGTCTATTTCACCCCCTATCATGGCATCAATGAAACACAATTACATGTACAATTTCATATCTTATAGCAATTAAGATGCTCGATTCATGCGTTATGTAAGTAAATACCAGCAATGCTCAAGTTAATAAATGTGACAAAAGGTCAAAAGGAGGAAAAATCATCTGTATCAATATTGGCAGTATACAATGGACCCACAGATAGGAAACAAGTAGATATAAGCATTGGGAAGACAACATTGTTGTAGTGCTTTTCAGACTCGCCTTCTGTGTTATGTGACTGTCACTTAAAATTGAGGGAGCTCTTTATTGATGGATAAATTACATTTATGGATATTCTGAGATTGCTTGTGTGACATATTCAGATTGTGTCCAAATATTTTCAAGTAGTCTGACTGTTAGGTTGTATAAAGTCTCCACTGCTGACTGTTTACATGTTACGTGTAACCCGCAACATCTTTCGATAGTTTGTCCTCTCTGACATTGCTATTTTTGAAGCAAAATTCACAGGGATTTCAATTCCGCTCCATTTTTTTCTTTGGAATTCTTTGTTAAGATCTTAAAATGAGATCCAAAGAAAGTCATCAGGTGTATGTATTTCACTCATTGCAGAAAAGGGGCATTTTGAGCAAGGCATCATACAAATACATGACATTTACCCGTAACTTAAGCAATGCCTTCTGTACCAGATGTTTTTGGCCCCTCCACCAGGTGAATATCTACTTCTGGGGAGGATACTTGCGTATCTAGAGGCGCTGTCTTTAACTCTTCACAAATTCTTCTCTGTCAGAGTTTTGACTGAGTTCTCTCCAATTTAAAGTCCTCTGAGAATAAAACCCCAGACCTCAAGGGAAGCAAAACTTCCCGCCAAGTGATTGATTGCAGGTAAATCCATGTCACGCTAAGGTGTATGTCTTCACTCTCTCGCATTTGCTCTCACTCAAATTAGGGCAGATATTTATAGCTCAGTTAAGTGTTTCACTGGGAAAGGTTGAAGGCATATTCATTACAAATTCAACCGTCTGCCTGCATGATGTGTTGTTGATATGTACATGCTTTTCAAATCTTTAAATGTGGTCACATTTGGTACGGTTACGAGTGAACTAATCACCGACCATGTTGAAGTCGGACTCAGGAGGTTTGCGCTCTTTTCCTTCCCATCCTCATTTCCATCGCGCGAAGAGAAATACAATTTCAAGTTAAAGTACATCTTTGAAGGCCAACTGGAAGCAAGTCAACTTTGCACAGCCGGGAGTCCTCTGAGGAAAAAAAAAAAGTGTGCACTCGAGGAAATTTTCCAGTTTCTCCCAACCGTGCTGCAAAAATGCAGATCTTGTTGAACATACTTTCAGCATCACAGCCAAGCCGAAATGGGTTTAAGTCCCATTTGGTTTAAACCAGAAATCAGCCAGCGCACCACTGTGCTGCCACTTAGAATTGGTTTGAAAAGGCCCGCTTGGTTTCATAGAATGAGCAACTGCCGCGCCTTTGACTTGGTGTGCGGTGGGTGGACTCGTGTTCCGACACATTTCACTTCAAAGACTGCAAATCAAAGTGCTTGAGAGATGAAAATCTTACCCGAGCGCCAGGCCCCACCCACCTCTTGAAACCTGAAAGGCTTTCCTCGAGATGCCTCAATAATGAAGTACTTATTAAGTTTACTCAGAATGCATCAATTGTATTTTGCACATCATTTTAATTTCCTCACCAAAATTAAACATTTCACAAGTCCTGTCAAATGCAATTGAACCCTTCACAAAAATCAGCAACATACCGCGGTGTAAACGCCGGAAACCCAAAAAGAAGAAACCTTTAAAGGACAACCGACCCCTCTGGATAAGTTGTGTCCATAATTTGTAAAATCACTTCAAATGACTTCTACTGAGCGTATTTTACTAAGATTCCACCGCATATAGCTATATTTTACGTTTTAAGACTGGCGCTTAATATTCAGGAAGTCTTGTTTTCGAGTTGATGACGATCCCCACGTGACGTTACATTTGGAATGCCCCTGACCGAGAAAGCGACACGCAATGCATTTTGCAGTACTTTGTTTGGTCTGAAAACTTCGTGTTGATCCGTGTTGATGGCGAAATTAGAAGGAAAACACATAATGATGAGTGATGGTGAATCGTTGTGTGTTGCACCAAAACTATTTGATATTCACTGACACAAATTCCCAGCAGACAAATCAGCCCATTTCCAATGAAGCTTGGGCGCCATCTTCTGCCTTTGTCTGGGACTCTACATTGCTGTCATTGACGGCTCGAATTGATATGGGAGGACTCCTTTAATCGATTGCAAACATTTATGCTTTCGTCTTCAGAACTATTTGAATCATATTCATAACTGGATGAGTAACAAGAAAGCATCTTCTCCGAATCTGAAGCCATTGTTTTGATTCTCGAGCAAGGCAAGACGTCTTGGCGTGACGTCACGAACTGGGGGCGGGACTTTCTGAAAATCCCCAATTCGCAGCTCAATTTGGTGCATTTTCAGCACACTTTAAGTCAGTGTTTTTCAACCTGTCTTGAACCAGGGCATGTTTTTTTTACATTGGAATTTTTTTTGCGGCACACCACGAACCATCTTGCAGGAAAGAGGCAATCAGTGACGTGTTGACACACGGACGAATATTAAATTACCCTCCCAGTCTTTTCAGCACACAGGACAATGACATAATATTGGCAGAAAATGATTAATAAATATTTGTAACATTTTAAATTTCAAAAAGGGGCATTGGATCGTTTTTCACGGCACACCTGACGATCTCTCACGGCACACTAGTGTGCCGCGGCACAGTGGTTGAAAATCACTGATTTAAGTTATTTTTATTGGTGTTTTGCATTTGACTAAAAATATCAGCCTGCGTGTTTTGGGTATGTTAGATGCTATAAAACGTTTTTCTGATGTCAGTTAGGAAACAAAAAAATGTTGTTGGTTGTCCTTTAAGGGATCACGGAAAAAAAGACATCCTCTGTTTAACATGACAATGCTGCCACAGACTTCATCATCTATGACAAATGTGACACTGTAAAATGTGGGTTAAAAGAGCATAACATTCGATTTTAATGAAATGCATTGCTGCTCGGTCGATGAAAACATTCTCCCCAGCGTTGTTCCAGGGGAAGTGGTCCTTCTTCAATCGTGTCGTGGTGGATCGATGGAGAATTGTTGCTGGAGCAGGCACACGTTGATCATTGTCAACAAAAGTTGTAGTGCTGGTGGGGGTGGGAGCATAGCTGTAGCATTATAAAAAGGTGAGTTGTTTATAAATGCTCATACTACAACTCTGCTTTCCTTTAACATGCACTTGCTTGCTTTTAACGTGGTGGCTGTCATTGGAGGATGGCTCACTCTCACCCAGTTACGAGCAGATAAACTGACAGTTGATGCTTTAAAATACAAATGACAGCACTGTTCCAGTAGTGTTAAAAATGAGTGCATTTTTGAAAATGGAAAGCTAACACACACAAAAAAGCAAGTTTTGTAAATTCACTCTTGGTGAGTAGGCAGGCACTCGAGAGATGCAACTATAGAATTCGGATCCGAGCAATTAAAATGATAGAGAGCGAGAAAACAGCCTTTAAACCAGAGACCGTCAAAATATTGGAGCTGTCAATTCGTCTGACTAGTCTCTCTGAGTATGAACAATCTCAATGTGTGCCTAAAAAAATGAGTAACTCCTGGAATGGTGTGCAATTCAAGTATGCACACCCTTCACCACACATGAAAAAATCGGTTATTTGAGTGCACTTTTTTCTCGACTTGCTGAAAGTTGTCTGTCTGTCTGTCTGTCTGTCTGTCTGTCTGTCTGTCTGTCTGTCTGCCTGCCTGCCTGCCTGCCTGCCTGCCTGTCTGTCTGTCTGTCTGTCTGTCTGTCTGTCTGTCTGTCTGTCTGTCTGTCTGTCTTCATCCTCCTTGCAGCCCCCTGACTGGAAATAACAGAAGCCCTTTAAACAGCGGTGGTTAATCTTTACAGGTCGCGTCACACCTGAAGCTATTTGTTAATTAGGCCAGCAACTCTCCCCTGCACTGATTGGTCGACTAAGTTGAGAACACCATTCAACAAAGATCAGGGAAGCTTTACTGTAGACAGGCAGCGATTCACCCCAACAGCAAAAAACAAAATACTGTAAAGTGTCACTGAATATTATGGAGTGTAACAAATATCAGCCGCATTGAAAACTTTGCCAGAACAGAAATAAGATAATTTCCTCTTGCTAATGTTCATTGATTTAAACAGCTTCATCTTAGTAAGCTTTTGAAGGGTTTACTACAATGGTGTTCATCCAGCTACTACTTCCAGTTGTGCCTGCTCAAACTGCGAAACTTCTCCCGTAACACTGCTCCCTCATCCACACCGACCAGGTACTGAATCTTGGTTTAAAGCTGGCGTTTCATTGCCAGATTCGTCTTTTTACTGCATATTACTATGGTTTGCACGCTGCGGCCCAAACGCTGCACATTCATTATTATGCACTCGGCAGGCTCGCTCTGCAATGTACTGAGCGTCCTCATTTGCATACAAAGATGTCTCTCCTGCAAAGCAGATGTAATGAAATTAGTATGAAGAGTGGAGGACCTTGGAGGAAGCTTATTGCACCACTGAAACATGTTAATACAAAATGCCTTCTGCCAATGAACTGCTTGATGGTCGTCTGTGTCCTCTTCGCTCACGTTGTCATTTTTACACTCACACTTCCCCAAGATGCTCATTTTCTCACAAAAGAAATATTTGCTGTCTACGCTCCCTCGGTATCTTGCACAGCGTCCCCATCATCGCCCCTAAATCCACTTTCTCTTTCAAAGGAGCCCTTTCTGTTGTTGTCGTTTCTAAACTGTTGCACCTTCATAGTGAATATTGTTGCTAAAAATACAGTTATACAAGTCTCGTTATATCGATATCGTTTATATTGATAATAATGCTTATTACGACACTATTTTCAATTCCCATGCACATTTCTAGTCTTTTTATGTATAATTAGTTCAGTTTAGTACGATTCGTGGTTTTTACTATAATCCGGCGGCTACGGTGCTCTTTTTCATCTCCTGTCGGCCATTTTGCTATGTTTATATCGATACAAAAGATACTTAAGGTGAATCGATATTTGCTTAGGGGTTTCTATACAGTACCACCATTATCGAAATCTGTATCGGTCGCTGTATCGGTTGCGCCGTTGGTCGACTTGGTCACGTGATGTGGTTTCAACATGACAGCCAGTATCATCCAATCAAAATTGCGCTTTCCGGCAACCTAGGCCAGTATCAGCCAATCAAAATTGCGTTTTCCGCCAACTGCAGCCCCAACAGGAAATGAACAGCGAAAAAGCGAGAATATGTATTTAGTTATATCGGCGAGCCATATGCAATCATAAAAAGAGCCATATATGGCTCGCGAGCCATAGGTTCCAGACCCCTGCTCTAAGAGCAAATTTTGAAAGTGAAGGTTGTGGTTCATGTTAACACATTGTTTTGAATCTCCTCTTGTGTCAAGTGAATGTTAAAAGGTAACCCCGCCCAGTGTGTTTGCACTTTTACTTGCTGAAAGCTCAGCATTGCTTGCATTTTGCCTCAGTTTGATCGATATCATGCGATTCTTTGTTAGCTTAAGCTCTCCCATCCGGTGCTCAAACCTGTCAAGAGATTATTATGGGGGGGAGGGAAGGGGGTTGACACAATTCACATTCATCACGTTACTTCTTCTGCCTTTTACTTGTAGCTTTGTTTCCATTACCAAACGTATTGTCTGCCACAATCAATACCAACTTGCAGCACCAAAATCCACAAATTGCAGGTTGCGATTGCAGAAAGAGCTTTTGTGTCGAGTTTCCATTAATACCGAGACTTTGACGCTGTCAATCGTTTAAGCGGTCTGTTACAGGCTCTTTGAAAAGCCTCAGGGGAAAGGAAGCAAATATGACAAATGGGGACTAGGGCGGATCATTTCTTTTTGCTTTTTTCCCCCTTTTTTAATGTTTATTTCGGGCCCATAAGAGATGAGTACTCTGCTAAATGACCTCCAAATGTACAACTTGAATTCAGACGTCATTCGCGGGAGCCACCGTTATGTTAGGGTGGTATCGAGTGGCTATAAAATGTTTGTACACCAAGTACACCAAATGTACTTGGTGACAATTCATTTACAGGCTGAGAATAAACAGTAGTACAAATATAAATAATATATAACTGCTATGCGACCATAAAGCTGGTAAAACATATTTTTGTCATCTGGGAATCAATTTTGTTCTCTTTTTTCCATTCTTCCAGGAGAACATTTGTGACGTCAAAATTCACAGCTTTTGGCTGACAATTGCTTTTCAATTTCAGTCCAAAGATATCTGGTGGTTCCACGTTATTCTACATCAAGTCATTCACAGCACAGGGGTGTCTTAAACCATTTTTGTTGTGGGCCATAATTTAGATAGCGTTTAGGAAACTGTATCAGTCATAACGACCCTCCAAGGCTTAGAGAGAAAAACTTGACTTCTTTATAGGTATTCTGATTCTGATTCTGATTCTGATTTAGCATCATGGAAGTTTACATTTGCTTTTGTGGGCCCCGTAGAATTTAGTGGCCTGCCAGATCTGGTCCGCGGACTTTTTGTTGACACATGTCTAGTCTAGTCTAGTCTAGTCTATCATTGTGGAGTTTTTTGAGAGCGCTTGGGTAAAGTCATATTCAAGTACTGTATGAAGAAAAAGGACAAAACATCACCTAGATCATATATAGCACCGTTACATGCGCTTCGTGGTGCAACACAACTCTGACTTCTTCCAATAAAAATAATTGAAGGCGCATGACAACACTGCACTGGCATTAAGCAACACCTGACAAATAATATAACTGTCAACATGCATCTTTATTTGTGGCTGTTTCTGGAGAGTACGTTAGTTTTGCTTTTCGTGTCTTTGGAAGCTGTCAGTCTGGCAGCCATTTAGTCCGTGCCTCTGTGTGAACAAGCGCAAAGTGATGGCCTGTAAGGGCAAGTTTAAACCAACAGTTTTGAAGGTGTCTTCGTAGCAGGCAGTCAAGTCAAACGTCAGCCCTCTGGAGTGCTCAGGCCGCGGCAAAGTATGATCGGTTTGCATCTGGCTGAACCAAATTAACTGATAGCGAGCATGCTTGAAATACAGTCTGGCGTGCATTGTTTCCAATTCTCTCACAATTTGTTTTAGAGAGTCATTTGAATACAATAGACCTGCACTTTATTTATTGACATTATGGAGCATCACTAGCAGACTGAAAATGAATCAAGTGGCCTGATAATTGTAGATGTTCTGATGCCAAGTAAATAAGAGCAAATCCAATGTTTGGAAGCAAATAATTTGACAATAGATTAATATGAAAACCCAGTTTTGAATGTTGTAATGTAACTTCATTAGCTGCACAGATAAGAAGTCCCGTGTGATAGTTAATCTAAAGTGAAATTAACTAATTTGTACAAATATGTTCCAATTTCCATTGAATGTTTTGAATAAACACAGAGGTTACACTTTTTGAAGTTTTACAAATATTTTAGTTATTCTTAAAATGGGAAGAACTGTGGACAACTGGTTAGCATATCTGAATCACATTGTAGCGATCCCATGTTCAATTCTATTATTATTACTATTATTATTATTATTATTATTATTATTATTATTATTATTATTTATTTGGCGTTTCATGGTGCCTCCATTCCTGCTGAGGTTTTCTGTGGGAAATCTGGTTTTCTCTCACATTCCAAAAACATGCATTGTAGTTTAATGGAACACTCATGAGATTATGTTAATAATTTCTGGTTCTTGTAATGAACATTTTATGGAGATTGGCCGATCATTTCCCGTTACATTTTTATCCAAAGCTCAGAAAATGTAACGATACAAGCATTATTTTGTAACGTTAAAAAAAAGCGAGATTTGACCTGGAGGTCAAGTACAAATCAAAATGAGTATTTTGTGTTTAGCCAGCCATGTCCCAATTCTGAAAATTGACAATCCAAGCCTGAAATGTTCCCATTACTAATCGGTAAAGTGCTAATTATTTCATTCTTTGTAACAATACCCTTGGACAAAATTTTCTTTGGTCAGGTCTTGCATTTGTTACATGTGTTCATACGGTGTCTCTTTTATTAATTTGGGACACCTACTGCCAGAATCCATATTTTGTTAAACAAATAACACATAAGGCAGATGGCTCGATAATGAAAGCGCTTGCCCCCATTATCCCTGCAGTATTGCTTTAGATATTTTTGCTATCAGGGCTAAAAAAAAGACCGCCTTTCAACTGCGTCAAATAAAATAATCTCTTTAAAAAGCCTCATTCAGAATTCAGAATTTCTCGATGAGCTTTGCAGGTGGTCAACATAATTGTGCTGGTGCTTTTTTTCTCCTCCTGAATATGGGATGTCATACATCGTCAAAGTGCTTTGACGAAGCCTCCCCTGAAAGCCCGGCCTGCTAATAATGTAAGAAGCTCACTTTTGAAAGAAAATCTCAAATGAGGAGCGCTCGAGGAGAAATCAGCAATTCAAAGAGGTATACCATAAATCACACACGTCGAGTTGCCGTAAGTCGCAGTTTATGTTGCCTGCTGGATCTGTTGAGCACCTGCCAGCACAGCAAGGACATCAGAACTATCTTGGCAATCATTATACAGACGCATCTACTTTATTTTACTAGTTGCTTAATTACCACTTGCACCAAAGCCGAATTCCCCCTGGAGCCCGCACTAACTCCCTCTTCCCTCCATCGATCCTGGCCGGGAGAAAAAGTAAACTTTCAGAGGGCTTTTAGTTTATTTTGTTTCGACACCTTGATGATTTCCAGTTGGGTGGACTGTGCTAGCAAAGATGCTAATTTGTACTTGATTAATGAAGAAAAAAAAATCAAGTGGTTGTGCAATACCCAACAGAAAAGGGAGTTCTGGGAAGGCATTGCTTGTACACAAAGCTATTTGCACTCTGGATGTTGATGCTGAGGGAGTTCAGACAGCAGATTCTAATTAAAGAGGACCTTCTACTTACCATGACGTCCTCCTTTGTACCAAAAATAATGGCCTTTCCCACCCGCCCCCCTGTTTTTTTCATGCTTAAATCTCTTGGTGAAGTCAGGTAAATCAGGCAATGCGTTTCTCCATTGAGCACACTCGCAACCCCCAATGCTCGTATTTACACCTCCACATCCCTGAATTACACATTATGTTCCCACCGTGCGTAGTTGATCACGACGGAGCAGCTGTTATGTATTCCACGAGGAAGAAATAAGATGGATGCGTCTCCTTACGAGGATGCACATTTAAATTACATGCAAACAGCAATTCATCGCAGCTGGCTCTGATGCCCACCGTGACCGGGGGGCTGTTTGTTTGAAGTGCATGACATTTGTGGAGATTGCACGTGTTCTTGAGCAGCGTCAAATTTGAGCACCTGATGGATGGAATCAATCCAATCATCAATCAATCAGGCAGATAGATAAATACATAAGTTAAGTAGACAGATAATTAAACACAAAAAAAACTAACATTTTCAATCGAGGGGCAATTGGGGCAGCTCATGCTCACACGTACATTTGAACAGAGGATGTTTGTCAAGCTCATTGTTTTCAGTTGCTGTGACTGTAGATTTGTCTGTGGGATCAAGATAGCACCTGTACACACAAACAAATCAATAGTACAAGATGTACTCGGCCATTTTAAAAGTAGCGTGTACAAGTTGAGAATTTGTGGCGTGCGCTTGTAATATTCCATCTTGGAATTGAGCCACGTCGATTGCCTTTTCTCTTTGGGATTATTTCTACTACAACTCCAAGCGAGCTTCAACTCGCCTCGGGGGATTACATTTAAGCAGTGTTTCTCCCCCAAAGGTGATAACAGCACGTCAATTATTTTTTTTTTGCTGCGTCTTTGCAGCGCGTGATCGTATTGCATTCAGCTCAGTCCTCTTTAAAGACGTGAACATGAAGACGCTTGGGTCATGGTGTCCTCTTGGCAAAAGGACATTTTCAAAGGCTTGTTCATGCCTGAATTTATAATGCCGCTATCATTTGCCAATCATGAAACTGCAGGAAGCCTTTCAAATCCAGTCCAGTAATTATTCAACCATCATAAGCCAATCTGTCTTCAGAAGGCCACCCTTGAATAATGTGCCCATGGTGAATCTTTCTGTAACCGAGACGCCAACGGACAATAGAAGAACACTCTATCGGTTCATTAGTCTGCTTGTTTACTTTGTTGTTGAGCGGGCGTGTACAGTTACATTCGTTGTTCAGGTCAACCATCCAGGAAGACGATTTTGCATTACCTGATCTTACAAACACATATGAGAGAAGACGAATAAGCTTTTGAATTGTGATGAATTCTACAGCTATTTGATATCACAAGATTGTCAGAATTAGATTTGGGAATTCTGTAAATGAAAGACCAATATGAACATCGCTGCAATTCTCTTTGTAGCACTACACCCTAATTTCCTACAGCCAATCATAATCCACTGATTTTGGACCCCGCACACTGACGATAAGCAATGAACGATGAGGTTTTTTTTAGTTGCAGTATAAATGTAAATGAGTCCTGAATTGTTGCAAGGCAAATAAATATATTTGCGCTCAATGCATTTCGAACGCAAATGTGGTCAACAAGCTCACACTTTTGCGGAGATGTCAATGTCTCCGTCTGTCAGAAATTTGCGACATAAAATATTTTTTTATCTCTGTCAAGTCGGTGCAGTATGAATGTAGATGATGGCAAATTCATACTTTCTGCGTTGTGTCTTATTCATGCGCCATGTTGGGATTCAGGGGGGCGCGGCTTCTATGCATAACCATTGAGCCACCTGACTCTCTCAATAATAATAATAATAATAATAATAATAATAATAATAATAATAATAATAATAATAATACATTTACTTTCCATGCGCCTTTCAAAACTCTCAAGGACACTTTACAGTCACGGGTTAGATTTGAATGAAAATGATGGCGAGAGCGGCAGATTGACACCGACAAGGACTCCTTGTATGAGGTGATCCAACAGCTTCCCAATTCAACGTGAACACAGGCACTCTTTTTCTTTTTTGCTTTGTAGCGTTGCCCATTGAATTATTAACGTCAGGTTCACAAGCTGAGACGCTGAGCCTCGGCAGCTGAAGCACAATGGCTGGGAAAGGAATTCACTGTTTAATTTCAAAATACCTTCGCGATGGAGGAGGAGGCGGTTGCTCGTCATTGTCACTTCCACCGCAGGTGTCATCATGATTGAGCCCTCAGCTCGAGTGTCGTCTTTTCATCCGGGCTTTTTTCCTCTACATAGCAAAGCCCAAATTTCACTTACAACGCAAGCCAGAAACTTTCTGTCATCTTGTCTTGCCGGAAAATGATAAAGGAAATTTGACACTTGAGACCTCAATGTCAATGTATGAGTCAACGTGAGAGCTTAATGTCAATGTATAAGGGGTGTCATGGTGAGTTGAGGCTGGTACCGGCTTCTGTTAAATAGCTTCGCACACTGAGGAAAAATTATATTTGTAAATTAACTCATTCACTGTCAGATGATGTGCAAAAATGAGTCCACTCCAGTGCCAAGGTCTTTGTCATTTTCACTCCAATTGCAGGACACACCAAATATTCAGTTTTAGGGCTACATAAATATTTAATGCAGTGTAAGAAACCTTTGACTGTATTCTTTCATCAGAAAGAAATAGTTAATTCCTAAGTTATATGGGTCTGTCGTTAGTTGGGCTTGAAATGGGGGCGGCTCTACAAAAGGCAAATGCAGATCCCTCGTTGGACGGAAAAATATTGCCAGAGGTCTGACCGGCGCTTTATCGGCAACCCACGCCAGAAAAAACAAAACCTGAACAAATTCGGGCATGGCAGTGAATGAGTTAAAATTGAGTCAGTCTGCCTCAATATGCTTTCTGGTCAGGAAACTATTTTTGCTGTGGCTCTTGGCCAAGTTGGAGTATGTGTGTTGTTGCACCTTACTAATTTAGGTTTTGGCACATGTCTACCAACTTCCACAGAGATGTTGGCATTGTTTAAATCGGTCATTTGTTATATTGATGGCTCAGTGAAGGCCCCCATTGATTTGCCATCGATGCGCTGGTGAGCAGTAGATAAGCCGTCAGACATCATGAGATAAGTAGCTGTCGCTTTCCCTGACAGCCACAAATGTCACAAAGGACGGCACAAAGTCAGATGTGCTCCAGCACAAAGTCAAACTCAGAGACTCCAACAGCCGTCCCCGTTTTCACACACAGCAAAACAAAAGCGCTCATCCGACAGTCAAAGGTCTCCCGACTACCAGGATGCTGTATTGTATTAGTTCATGGCGCTGCCACAATTTCAACGATTGTCTTGACAGTCAGACGGTTTTACATTTCAAGTGTTTGTATGATATCATTAGCACGTGGATTTACTTTTAATTTTAATTCAAATATTCGGATCCAATTTCATCTATTTCAATGTAACATCATCTGCTGTTTAGACTTATAAATTGAATCAGAATACAAGAGACTGAAGGTGTCAAACTCATTTTTTGCCACGAGCAACATTGTAATTATGGTTTCCTCTCGGGTGGCCATTATAAATTTGGGCAAGCCATTAGAATGTTAATCCCCTCCACATAGCACATACAAAGAACACAACAAATTAATGAATAACTAGTTTTCGAATTTGAAGTAAAAAATAATGGCCGCTATTGTGTTTTACATGGGACAATTTGGAATTTTGGTGCAGACTTTAGCAAGCATCATGGAATTTCACAAGTTTGATTGGGTTTCGCGGGCCGAGGAAAACAATGTGGCGGCCCAGATGTTTTACAGACTTGTGAGGTGAAGATCTCTGTAGATCTTGGTATCACCTGCCAAATGTATCCTTTTTTTCTTGGATGTATTTAGATCTTTCAATATTTTACGTCTGTGTAGGCTCTCAGTCATACAGGAGTGGTACATCGATGAAGAGGTTTATTCAGCTGTCATTTGTACTTCTTTGAAGGTGTCGGACATTTCAAGATTTTGTCTTTCCTTGTCGTCCAAGTGGAAAATAACGTGTTATTATTTTTGTATTATAAGTAAGCTTTCTTATCGCATGGTCTGTTTTTGAAGTGTCACATTTTCAAGAGTGAAAATGACGGTGCCGTTGCACATTTGTGCGCATGTGGGGCTTTTATTATTCATTTGGGGCTTATAATATAATTTCAATTGGAATATTAGGTTCCATGTTTTGCTCAAGGACGCCTGAGAAGCAGTGTGTTGATATTTTTTATTTTTTTCCTGCACTACTGCAAGATATGGCTGCAGGCTTCTGGAGAAGAAAGTGGCCCTCTGTAATATTCGTCCATATTCACATGTTAAATGGCCATTAAGAAGTTTGTGATTTTCAGCAGAAAGCTGGGCTGTTAGCTGTTTCCTTTAAAAGTAACAAGGTCAACCAATAAAATCATACGCTTTTCCTTTCGTCTAACTTTGCGTCTCCTAAAGAACAACGTCTACATATTCCAAAGGTGATTCTGAGCTATTTTGGTGTCATTTTTCATGGCCCTATTTCCTCTTGGGCTTCAGGGCTGAGCTGGCTTTGTTGTCATTGATAAGCCAGTGTTACACTCTCCTGTGGCTTCTCGGCGTCCGACTGCGCCACTCTGCAACCCTGTGAGAGGCGAGTCTCGTCAGACTGATGAGCGAATGTGGCACGGTTTAGTGTCAAACTGCAAAGAGACTGTGTGTGTAACTAAACTGCCAGGTCATCACGTGTATTTCATATGAAGCAAGGAAAGAAACATACGAGGACACTCAATCAAAGAGCAGCATAGGAAGTGTGGTTGAATGTTGGTAAACAAAACGGTTGATTCAGATCAGAGCTTTTTTTCACACCATCAGACCTCACGCTTCCTGAATAACAACTCATCGCCGACATAACACTCAGGCAGCCTGCACAGATTAGATGGTAGAAGGTATTGTGTACATTTGGCGCCGTACCGCCTTGCCACCCCTTGCAAAAATCCCTGATTGAGATCATTATAGTAACTGCACTGATAATTGGTAGCCACTGACTTAACTACAGTTTACATCGCCCATTAGCATGACTATCATTATATTTCGTTGAAGCTGCCCATGTTTCTTTACTCTCGCCACAATAAGTCAGCATGAACCATAACCTTCCTGTCAGAACAGGTGGTGGCCATTACATGCACAGGATTTGTTCTGGATGCTACCCGTGGCTGACAAAATGTGGTAGGGAATCGGCTGCGTGTCAAATTAATCTTTGCTTAGGGTGACCTAATTGGGCCAGGAATGAATCAAAACACCCACACCCCAGCCACCAACACCGCCACCTTCTCACCGTCAATGGCACCCTGTTGCTCTGAGATATATGTGTGCCCCTCGGGGAGGACAAGTCATCTGTCAACGCTTCCCACAATCAAGGTTAGTGCTGATATCCAAGGACTGCCAACTCAATTAGCTTCCTCCCGGCCGTATTAAAATGCAGGAACAAACTAAGCATGGCAGCCTCAGAAAGAGGAGAAATGGGGGCTGCTTTGGTGTACAAAGCCAAGGTGGTCAGCCGATGGTGGGCTGAACAAAAGGGAAGTACAGAGTCAAGGTAAGAAGAGAACATACCCAATTATCCCCGCTGCTTATCTTACTCGTGAAAAGATGCTGAGAAGCCTCAGAGAGACGTGCTCGATGGACACCTCTACTTTGGCACCTTCAATTTTCAGCATAATCCGCCAGGCGGATAACGGAATGGGACGTTTTCAAACCTTGTTGATTCGCACGCGCTGATGTCAGCATGACATTCAGCCCCTCTAAGGCCTGCGTCAGGATTTGAGTTCTTTGTCTAATCTCATCGCAAAGAGATTCTGGAAAGCTTTGTGTACAAATAAAGGTTTGAATAATTCATCCAGTGGGCTCAGACAGTCCTAGAGGAAAGAATATTCCAGGGGTGAAATTGTGTTATCTAAGTGAAATCTCTCTGACTCTCATTATCTGCAATCCATTTTCCACGAGAACACGGGGCATCCGAGTTCACAAACGTAAAATGAGACACTGCACTCTTGGCATCCTATTCTGGGTTAGGACGTTCATGTCAATGCGGCAGGAAAGATTGTTTATAGGATCAACATGAACAACAGCACAATGTGTTTTAAAAAGTGCAAACATCTTGCTCCTACTGCAAAGCTCCACCCGCGTGGCTTTGAGTGATGACTTCCGGCTGCAAGGCCCCCCCAAGCCGTGAGTTTTCAACGCAGCGCGTGAGTCCCAAAGCCCAAAGCTATGCAAGCTGCCACACGGCATGATGTGTATGCTATCGTGTTAATGCGGTACATGCTAACGGAGGTGGGTGATTTTTTTTTTTTTTAAACACGGTTCTCTAATTATTTCATACGAAAACAGGTTTGCTTGCACACGTTCTGAAGCTAGTTGAGTTTGTTTACTTTTCATTATGTTGTCCGCCGCCTCCTCCTGAACCCCCTTTCTTTGGAGCGTAACGGTGTGTTTGCTAATTATACCCAGGATGTGTGCTGTGGATCCTTTGTACATCTTCACACCTACTTTTATTGACTTTGAGGAGATAAATGTGATGCGTTGGGTTCGTATTTAGCAGCTGTCATTGGTTGGGGCTCAGTGTCTGCCATTACAAGTGATTAGCTGTGGATTAGCCGCATCTCTTGTCTTGTTTATTCCCTTTTTCTCATCTCGTTCTCGTGCAGTCAATTAGAAAAGTCGCATCAGCTCTTAAAGTGCCTCCTTTGATAGTTTGACATGCTGACAAACGGAACAGAATGTTTGCTGAACGTAAAGCAGACTGGTCAAGAGGACATCAAATTTTGCCGAATGGGATTTGCACCAATTTATGTTGTCTTTGTAGTTTTGGAGCAAAGAGCAAATCATTAGTACATCACACACAACACACGCACACACACACACACACACACACACACACACACACACACACACACACACACACACACACACACACACACACACACACAAACACACCCACACACACACGAGAAAATTACAGACATTTACAGACAAACATTACAGATGGGATCGCTCCGCACATGCTCACAACCACACTCGCAGATGTGCAACAATTAATGACATCATTGCATCCCACAGAGTGTTTGTTTAGATTGTGTTGATGAACATGTATTTAGATACATTTTTACAATGACAAAAAAGTAAAATAAAACCAAATTGATGGGTGCAGAAAATATGAGCTGCTTGTTCTTGGTGGAAAGAAGGGTTTTGATTTAATTAAGGGAATTTGATTATTATTCAGAGAACTGCTATTTAATTTGATTACCAGTTATTGAAACCGATTTGTTTTCCTGAGATAAATGCAAATTTTCTATTGCAGCTCATTTGGATTTTGCAAGATCTATTCTATTCTAGATTCTATTGTTTTTTTAGGGGGGCTTGTTAATGTAATGCTTTTTATACCAGGGAACATTGCCATTCTTCTTCTGGCAAGGACCGACCAATGGAAATTAGCCTTTTGGATACAATTGGGTCAATTTACATTTCGTTGTTGAAAAGGTCATTAATATACAAGGAGAATGAGAGACCGCATGCACCACATCAACTCAGACACGAGACTAAGTGTATGAACTTTTCATTAATGAATGGAGTGATTTGCGAATTGCGGTGTGTGTGATAAGAGTGTGACAGGGCAGACTTCAAATATTCATCATGAGAAACTTAATTAGTAACGCTAATGATTTTTATGCCAATAATATGAAACACTACTGATGGCTTTTTGAAATGATGACAAATGAATGTGCTTCTATCATTTTATTATTAATGAACAATCATAGACATACTTTTATCTGTAGTTAATTTTAATCTCGGAAATATGGCTCGTCAAGAGCACTGTTTTAAAAAGCAGTTAAATAGTCACACGGGAAGTAAATAAAAAAAAAAACAATGTGATAGGGAAAGAAAGCATAATTTGAAGATGCATTGCTTTAAGGGTAATCGAAGTAAAGGATTAGGTAGTGACAGATTCACTTTCCCACAGTAGTAGACAGAGAGCAAGTGAGAACGGGGAATTTCTTCGTCAGACTCACCACTTCATCTCGGCACATTGTGACAATGCAGCGTTATGGCCACACGCTGGAGCTTGGTGATGTGCTTTTTTACAGTCTGAGATATTTATTGGTACATGATATGTAAACAAAACGTGCTCCAGCTGGAAGACCAACCTCTCTTTATTTGCTAATTTGTGCTGGACACACAATCGACTATCACCTCATTTGTTTGTTTTTCAACTTCAAATGTATAAAAGCAAATCGGGAGATGGCTCCTTTATTTATGTCACACCAGAACAACAAAGAAAATGGAAATTTGAAAATTTCCCATTTCTACTGAAAGGAGAAAAGAATGACCAAAAAGTACACAAACCTTAGACTTCTCATCCGAATGGCAATTATCATTGGGGGGCATTTATCATTGGTATCCACTCCTCAGTTTTGTAACCCGTTTACACCAGTTGCCAACAGCACGCGCTATCTGGTAGATTGACTGACGACTCAATCCAGTTCTGGCTATTTGGGATCTTAGTGAATGAGAGCCACATCGTCAAGTTTCTCTGTGCGGTCTAATGTGGTAACAATATTTACATGTGTGTTTGAGTTGCCCCTTTTCCGTGAGATAAGTGATATTTTCCCTTTCTAACCATCGATTGGCTTCCTTTTAATCTTGTCACTTATCTGCTCAACCAGCCGGCCCATCACTTAAAGGTGAAATCGGCTTGGTACAGCTACAAAAAGCATATTGTTGATTGTAACTGTTAGCCGGCGATAAAATAACGGCAACAAAGTGGGAATGTTGAGGTTGCTGTAAATGCTTGTGACTGACAAGGACCCTATTCTACCGGTCAAAACAGAAGGCAACAGGAGCTGAAGGAACCGTTTATAACGGCTGGGAACAGTGTGACGCTGTAATTCTGCCTGCTCTGGAACAAACGCCACTTGTCTGAATGAGAGATGTAACCGCCTCAGAAGCTCTAAATCCATTCGCATTGAGTAATGTGCATTTAATGCAGCCTGGCCGGCCAACAATTTCAAGGCCGTGGCAAGTCTGAGGCGAGACGAGAGAGATGTTGAAGATAAGCTGCGACCGGATGCTGAAAGAAAAGTCCGCGTTTATTCAATCCATCAACTGGTCACGAGGATGATACCAGGCATTTGACGGCTGGGAATGCTACAACACTGATCGGAACATTGAAGTGGTTCAGTCTAGTATTTTTGTTTTTTTCGGGGTCCCAAACCCTGCCGCAACTCACCATACACACAAAAACGCAGGACCTCACACACAGGCACACCCAGTGTCTTGTTGACATTTTCATAGGCACTCACAGTAATTTATGTAAGGTTAGCTTGCTCCCAGTGCACCAGGCCAGAACACAGCAAAAGCAAACAGAGCGCCAAAGAGAACAAATTGTTTTTTTAAATTGCACAGACAGAGTGCTCTTTTTGCTCTATTAGGACAAAGTGCAAACACTGCTCCCCTCCCAGTGTTGGGTGGCAATGGGTCTGTGGAGTATGGTGTATAACACACCACAGGAGTGTGACTTGATCTAAGAGGAATGCCATCTGCCCAACAGAAGCTGTGTGATCTGTGTGGAAAACGCGATAATCTCCCACATCACTAAATTCATTTGTTGAAGATGCAACTCAATTGAAAAGTAAAACCCATTTGACAAAGTATTCCTCGGTTCGCAATGCCACACAAGTATTCACTTTTCATTTGTAACAATATTGGCTGCTTTAAGATATTTTACCTGTAATTGAAAGCTAATTATTTCAAATTTTGTATTTCTGCTGAGTTCCAGGCTATCAAGCATCTTTACATTTGTCAATTCTTCAGCCGTCATCTGTACTTCTTCTAAGTTGTCGGATGTTTCGTTTCTCCTCCACGAGGTTTTGTCAGCGAACTAAAACTTTGCTAGTAGTTCTGGCCCTATTTATGTATGCCTACTGTCCAGAGGTGGCAGTGGCAGACCTCTGCTATGATAGGTCCCTGCACTCAGGTTGGGGGGGATTGGATTGGATATGCCTTTATTAGGCAATTTTTTTTATTTATTTATTTTTTTATTAGTCAATGGACTATTCCCTGAGGCTACGCCGATTACTTCTATTGTCCTGACTGATTATGGTCTATGACTGGCCTGACATCCCCATTTGCCCTGGTATCACCTCATCGGCATAACTAAGCCTGGGTGGTAACGATCTCAGAAGTCTGTTGTAAGCACGATCCAAATTAAACCTCTCGCCACCATGGCGATTGAGTGAAGGGTTTTACTGTTTCATAAAAATAGCTTCTTTTGCTCCCCTTTCCAACCATATATTTTCTTTCGCTAAGAGTTTAACCTCAGTCGTCAAATGAGTGGTTGGTAGCTTTTATATGCATATGTAGTGCAGATTGAGGCCCACATATTTTATTTGATACATTTTAAAAATGAAGATTGTAAAGAGCAATATTCAAAACAAAGATTGTAAAGAGCAATATGGACCAATAATCGTTGTACTAAATTCATCCTGTCTACTTGATAACTAATGTTAAGCAGATTCCTTACTTACAGACAGTGTATTGTCGGTGTTCAAATACCTGACATGTTTCGGCGACTACTTCCGCCTTCGTCAGAGTGTCACGGATGTTGCTGTGACGCGCCATTTTCAGCTGGTGTTGCTATGAGGGCGTGACCTACCTGTCAGAACTGACAAGCAAGCCACGCCCCCCGCTGTCCGCTCGTCCCTCCAGGATGCTGCTCCAGGTAGTAGAGAGCATGTAAGCTCCCTCATCCCTGTTGATGGTCCTTGGTCCTCGCTTTCGGATTTCAATGGCCTCCCTGATCCAGCGCTGATGTTTTTTGTCTTCGGTGCGGATGACTCTGGCCACTGCAAAAGAGAGAACCACATCATGGACTGGGAGAAGGCCAGAGTCATTTAGACATTTTGGGTTGAAATTGCAGCGTGTCTTCTTTGAAGGGAATGTGGCTCTCGGGCCAGAGTCGATTGTTATTGATTTTCTTCCGTGAATAAACTGTGTTATGTCTATTTGTTTGTGTAGGTGTGAGTGTGTGTTTTTTTTTCCTCCGGGTCAGTTAAATGTGAATATCAATCTCCGAGCGTGTCTTCTTTGAAGGGAATGTGGCTCTCGGGCCAGAGTCGATCTGTGGTCTTTGTGCTCCGAGGGAGGTTGTACTCACAAAAATAGAAGTCAATCCTCAAGAGTGAGCTTGACAAGAGTCCAATCATTACACCATATCTAAAATATTTATGAGAACATCTTCCATGCTCTCGACTCAGAACGAGTATTTCTTCCATGCTCTGCTGCATGTCAAGTTGAGGTTCTAGCAGATAAAGTGCCCTGTAAAACAAGCCAATTCACAGTTTGAGATGCATGCAGTTTGACAGATTTACAGATCATATCCATCAATCCATCAATCCATCCATCCATCCATCCATCCATCCATCCATCCACCCATCCCTCCATCCATCCGTCCATGCATGCATCCGTTTTCCATTGTTCTTACCTTATTATGGTCGTCTCACCTTCACAATACTACGTGCAATAGAAAGAATGGGGAAGAATGGGAAATATGAATTAAAGCTACATGTAACTAAAGGTGATTGGAATTTAGTGTTATTTTAGCAGTCATTACCTGTCATTATCATTTTCAGTCCACAGCATGTGACAAAATGACTCCACCCATAGATTGCTAAAAAAGGGTGGATTTTGCTGCGTACTTTATATTCAACGAACCCACATTTATTCTGTGTTTGTATAAGTGGGACGTTTTGTTGTTGAAAAAAAATCTTGAGTTGGCAGTTAAACTCCTTGTTGTTTGTGTAATTTTGAGATTCTTAGCTCTCTTTTATAGGTGACGTTATCTTTTCACAAACTTGCCAGACAAGTTTGCATTTGAATTCTGAGTCCATCGTTTTAGTTCTAATCTAGTTCCAAGTCCACCTAATGGATGCCATTTTCTTGACCTGATGATTAGTGTAATCGGCCTCAGGCCTAGGGGATACCTGGGTCGGTCCAAAGCGCTTCACAGGCAGGTAGCACTGTGGACGACGAGGAAAGACGACACGAGACAACCGTGTTAATCAGCTTCACACAACTGCATTTATGACCACTCATCAAAACATCAATTCAGCAATTTCAATATCAGAATACATTCATGTGTAGATCTATACATTCAACATCTATACATTGTATATATCCTCCACATTCGCACATGCTTATGCACGTCTGCCCGCTCGTGTGTGTTGTACTGGGAACTACAATTGACATCCAAAAATCCTAATTCATCAAAGCCACAAAATATTCATCAAAGCCACAAACAAGGTTTCATATCTCGCATCGACCAATAAGTCCCCAATTACTTTAACATCTTGAGAATGTCTAACACTTATTATTTTGAATACCTGTGAACGATGAGGAAAGACGACACGAGACAACCGTGTTAATCAGCTTCACACAACGGCATTTATGACAACTGCGCATGCGTGAGCTGAGCCTACATCGCCTTCCTCTGCTCCATTCACAGGCGCGTAGCGCCCTCTCCTGACTTGGTAGTCTAATCGACTAACATACCATAACAGAGGTCGTTTCTAACCCCCTACATTAGCCAAGACATCCTCTCCTAATTACTGATTGTAACGACCAGCACCTGCGAGGCAGCAGGCAGGGCTGACAGCGCTACCCATTGGTCGCCAATCCGAACGTGGCAGTCGGCCAAGGCTCGGGACGAACAGCACCTGTGCAGGTGCAGGCGGGGCCGACAGCGCCACCCATTGGTCTCCAACCAGATCATGAAAGTACCCCCCCCTTCAACGGACTGCTTCCAGAAGTCCCAACAGTCTCACAAAAGGTCCAACTCGCCAGGAAACGATGGTGGAGACGGCAACCGTTGCCTCTCCAGCATATGATGGGCGGCAGCCTGATGGGAACGGGACTCAGCCTGGGGTGGACGAGATGCGGTACGGATCGTCATGGACGTGTGTGCGAACTTCTCGCACGATCACGTGACGACGCATCGCGCGACGAGGACGTTGCACTGTAAGGCGCAGAGTCGCACCCCGGACGGCCGTATGGGAACGGGTCTCGACCGGACGTTGGCGTGGACGTTACGGCTCGTCGAGTGACTCAGTTCAAACTCGACTCGGCGTGGGCTAACGTGGATGCGAACTGCCCGGGGAAACGAGACAAGTCCATAGCACCTCCGGGATCCAGCGGTGAGTGGGATCTCGGACTCACGTGGACGCGGACGTTGCACGGCTCGTCGTGGATGCCACTCAATTCAACATGCACGACGACGGCGTGGCTGGACGTGGGCGTGCACTGCCAGACACCCAGTGTCACCCTGGACGGCCACCTGGAAACGCAACCGTTGGTCGCCAACCAGATCATGACAGTGAGAATTTGTTGACAAATAATCGTGGACCTCTTCGTGTGCAGTGAAATAATTCCTTCACTTTGATAGATGAAGTTCATTAAAATCATGCTTGATCATGGCTATTTTCCCCTCTCCTGCACCCCCATAAATACTAAAACGCTGCATGCAAAAATACTGTCGAAAAAAATGTAATCAATTAAGGTGATGTTTGTAGTCTGTACATGCATCTGTTGTTATAACTTGCTTTGCTTCCTCCTCAACGCCCCCCACCCCCCAAAAAAAATAAAAATAAAAAAATACTTTTTTGAGTGGTCAATACCACTGGCCAGGTATCAATGCGGAGTAGTAAAAACAGCTATTCTGGACAACTCCAGATACCACCTAATCCAGACAAGCCTAAGGTTCTTGTGGTGGACATAGGGAAACCCAAAGCCAATGAACCTCAAGGCACAGAATGGAACAAACAGTGCACGAGCTTACCTGAGTTTTGACCTCAACAACAACCTGTACTACAGGCAAACAAAAACAATCCTTAGCCGTCTCTCTCCCAAGGAGGCCCAGGCGGCCCTCCTAGATATTTTACTAATGACTCAGTTGTGGCAACAAACATTCTCAGTAGTCCGCAGGGACAGCAGCGTCGAGGCGACAGACATGAGAAAATTGGACAGGCTGATTAGAAAGGCCTGCCACGGGGGAAAGCAGAAAGTGTACCAAAGCCATCATCGACAATGTGATCCCCACCCAATGCCCAAAAGGGAATCACAGGTTTTTCTTTCATTACTACTCAGGCCAACCAACACAACTCTCAAGAGTTTGTGCACAACTGTTTCTAAATTATTTATTCCCAAACACGTATCTAGTCATTGTCCATCCACTGATAGTTATTACAACAATGTTCTCTCGCAAATGCATACGTACTGCATACGTACTGTACTTGTTATTGCTCATCCATTTAATAGTTGTCACAAGAACTCAGTCTTTAGGAGAGTACATGCATTGTCACAAACATTGCCAGTGCTTTTGTTCACATTCATATTTATATCTTATGCATAGTATTGTATTCCACTTGTATAGCACTTATTCAAATCCGTAGTTGTTATTTTTCATCTGCTTTCAAATGCTGTCAGGAAAAGATATCCACAATTATCTAGTGAGACTAACAGTGTACATTTTCTGTCCATACTCTACTGCGATGGCTTGCGTTTCCATTATCAGTCATGGTGAAATGGGACTTAATGTTCTTATCAATGGCCTGAAAATTGTACTCTATAATTTCCCTTTATCGGTGTGACCATAGTGCATTTGCAAATGACACGCTTGGATAAACAACATAGTGCTGAGAGGAAAAGAATGTGTTCGTCCCATTCTGTTTATGGAAATACTTGGTTTACTTGGTGGAGGAATCATTTTCGCAATTTCTTAAGTTTAGAGTCGACAAAATAGTTGATAACATTTTGAAGGTCAGTAAGGCAGCTCTTTGGTTTTAATTTCTTGGTTTATATTAATACTATTGAACTCGGAGGACTGGCAGTGACAAAGACACACCCATGCGTTCCACCCAAAACTCCATTTGACAAGCGACTGATCAATCACGATCAAAGCAGCGTGCACCCTGCTGTAAGTTTGATACGGGACTACCACAATTGCAGTTCTCATCCTGCTCAGCCGTATCGCCATGAAGCAGTTCTTCTTCCTTCCATGTAAATGCCTAGTTAATATTTCGGTTTGACGGGCATAGATCTTCATGAATTTATTTTGTGCGCTCCCGAAATGGAATTTGTCGACTCTTTGTCATAGTAAATGGAAATCTTGACGAATGCACGTTGGACCATCCCAGATTGATCACATGCTCGAGCGCGCATTATGACAAAGTCAATTGTGAAAACGTTCCCACGATTTGTCTTTTTCACCTCTCCAGATGGTGGATGGATGCTGTACGGCACACAAGGATACAAAAATCATCCTTGGGCTTCATCAGCCATTCAATATTCACGCATTGTGTCATATTCAGCCCCTTGATTTCTCTTCAAAAATCATTGCCTTGCATGCATTCCTTCTGCAAGTAGTCTCTTGACTACCCTCCTCTGCCCCCCACTGCTTTTGCTGTTGTTCATGTGATCTTGCGTGTGGCGCTTTACCGACTTGAAATGAGGATCTGCAGCTGGCTGATTTATCTGTGCAGGTGATGCAGTGTACGTTTATCAGAGTGGGACGTAGCGCCGGTTCAAGTGAATGAGGCATTTATAACGATAAGAATGTGAGGTAGTCAGGGAGGAGTTCAAGAGGGCGAGTGTGCGGTACGATAACTGTGATGTACTATCTCTTTCCCTCGAACAGTGAGCCTCTGCAGTGCCCAACATAAAAGAAATAGTTTTTCTGGGTTTCTTAATGGGGTGATTCATGGTATGCAACCCAGAGGATGGATCACTTGGGCCCACGGCACAATTGAGTCTGCAGGGAGCACGATCTCAGCCTAAGAATCAATTTCTCTGAGAAACGTGAATTGATAAATGCTGACTGTGTCATGCTTTACTTTTTTATGCAAATGAATAATTTGCCAGCTAGAGCGAATCGTTCCTGCGGTGAGCCAATTTTGCATTCTGTTTTGAAATAAATTACTGGCCTTTGTCCCTGTTGATTTTAAAATGGCTTCACGTCGTATTTCTAAAACAGTGTGCATCTAAGTTGCTGAACAAAGAGGAATGATTGCCTCTGTGTGGAGCTATTCCCCAGTTACAGTATATCATCCTTCAATTTACTCTTTTGCACACAAGGTACTCACTCATTTTGGAATAGTGTCACTATCTCTTGCCAGTTTGGTATTTATTGAGGTGTGACCATTTCCCTGAATGCGAGATGACTCCGAGTGGGGAATCTAATTGAATTAAATCCTACATGACTGCTACAATATTAAAACTGATACAAATGACACCTGAGAGTAGCTATTACATGTGCAATAGCTGTTATGGGAAATTATGTATGAATCAAAGGATTTCTTTTATTCAGGATCTTCACATTGTCAATCAAATGGATGCACGGGGGTGGTGGTCCAATAATTAGAAGGCTTTATCACATCATTTTTTCTGTCAACCTGTTATCAGTTACAGATGTTATTTGCTTTCACTGATTAGTTCACTTTTAAGGATTTTTTTCTTGAAATCTATGCTAATGTTAAATCGTTGCGTAGCTAGTGAGTCACTCATCACTGCTCTTTTATGAACGTCCACTAAACATGGATAGAACGGAAACAGTAAAAGCACCAAGTGCTAATTTGATGGATCACTCGAGCTCACTTACGAAGTTCAAACAACATTACCGGTACATCTTTCTAATTGGCTATTAGTTAATGTCAGCAATGTTGGCATAAAAGTACCACTGGGACATGAATAGTGGTGAGGGACACTGGACACTTGGTGCCCCTGAGAGTGTCCCCATTCAAGATCAACCAGCTACCACACTTGCACAATGACTGCTGCCCATTTTTTTGCACTTAACAGAGGCTTGAAGTGCTCATGTGATAAGAAAAGCCTTTGCTGCTCAATTTGTACATAAAATTGCCGTTCTCCATGTTTCCACTGGGCCTCAAACGCAATCTGCTTTCATATGGTGAGCCTCTGTCTCTTTCTCTCTCTGTCTCACTCTCTTTCTCTGCATCTCTCTGTCTCTCTATGTGTCTCTCTCTCCCTTTTCATGTCTGTCTCTCTGTCTCTCACTGTGGCTCTCTCTGTCTGTCTCTCTCTCTCTCTTTATGCCTCTGCCTCTCTCTCTGTCTCTCTCTGTGTCTATCTCTCTTTATGTCTCTCTGTCTGTGTCTTTCACTGTCTTTGTTTCTGTCTCGCTCTGTCTCTCTGTCTCTGTCTCTCTGTCTCTCTTTCTGCCTCTGTCTCTGTCTGTGTTTTGACTCTGTCTGTGTCTGTGTCCTTGTCTGTGTCTCTGTCTGTGTCTCTGTATGTGTCTGTGTCTCTGTCTGTGTCTCTGTATGTGTGTCTGTCTCTGTCTGTGTCTTTTTACATCTACATCCCAACAGCAAGACATTGGCACTTTCTGTGCTGCAGAAATCAAAAAGTGGCAGGCCCTGGAGAGCAAAAGTAGGCTTGCAGTAATTCACTGGTTGACTCTCCAGCTGTGCTACTGATGTTTGCAATCTTTCCAATACATCAGTCATACTGTGACATACAAATAATCTACACAGAAGTGTATGAAGCCAAGCATGAGGGCAACATGCGACTTGCCCAATTGGATGATGATGATGATGATGATGATGATGAAAAGCAATGTCTCGATCTGCTTGCAGGCAGCAGACAAAACAAGAACAATAGCGCCGTTTTATTCAGGCGAGTGCATTGAATGAGGAAATCCTTAATGAACCAATCATGTTAATCGATGCAGTAGTGTGATGATAGCTGGAGGAAATCTCTTCTACTGCAACGAAAGTGTCGTTTCCATCCCAACTCCCTTATGAAACTAACTCAGCAAGACAATCAGTTTAGTTAAGGTCATTAGAGACAACGGCAGCGGAGTGTTAGCAAATCTCAATTATTTCTCCTTTTGTTTTGTCTCCAGGGAGCCTGGGAAAGACCATTATTATTGTTTATTAGCGCCATTGTGCTTTATCTCATCTGTGGTCATCTTTCTCAGGCGCGCCCACAGTTTGAGTTCAGGCAATTATCCAAATTTCTTAACTAATTAGTCTGTAGCATCTCTGCGGGTATGTACAAGGTTTCAAGGATGACTAACGGCTGATAGCAATCTGTGGAACATTAGCAGAGCTTGCAATCTCCATGAGAGCTAGTAATTGAAATACTCGGAGCTCAAGTGGACATGTTTTGTCGAATACAGCAGAAAGTAAGTTTTTGTGTTTTGTGTTTTGTGTTTGTCACCAGGCATTAAAGAACATTTGCGACAAATCTATGTGGGAGAAAACATGTCCTACTGTCTATTTCTTTTTCCTTCCATGGTTCTGCTTCATTTTCTCTTCTCATCATAAAGGTCAATGGAAAAGTGTCATCCATAAAGGAGTGACCTTTTGCTCTCATCCATTGGCAGAATCTATAGGCCCCAAACAAGAACCCTGAGCTGACTCTATGTATCCATTTATATTCTTGAATCCTATAGAAAATTGCAGTCGCAATTCATGCTGCTTCCAACGTCGCTTTTCTTGCCAATGAATTAGAGTACACACAATCTTGGCTTGAGAAATTTCTTTCAAGTTTTCCCTGACCATGCTCGCAAATTATTTTTCCTGATTGAAATGCCTTTCATCCATTCCATCACTATCCCAAAATGTTTTTTTAATGAGACAAACAACATTGACTCATTAAAAAACAACTCTAAAATAATATTGTAATTCATAAAACCATCCAGAAATAAACATCAATTGACTGGCCATTTTGCTGCTGTCCACCTTGGTCACTGGAGGGAAACAGACAAACAGAAATACAGTAAAGTCTCATTATATCGATATTCAAGGGAGTCTGAAAAAATATCGATATAACCGGGACTATCGATATAACGAGACTTTACTGTATTGTCATTTTTGGACACCTCAGCTCCCCTCAAGGGGTAGAGAATATATTACAGCTACGGTATATTGAATGTCTAAATGTGTTTTACATTGTGTACAAATATTAGGTGCTTAAAGGGCTATTATCTGGCGTAGAGTACTGAAAGCTAAAGTTGTTTTGCTTTCAATAGGCAATGTCGAATTCTTAGAATGTTATGCTTAGTTTAATAGTAAACATCAACTTGGCGTGTCACGACACAGCTTTATTCATTCATTCAGTTAGTTATGAAGAACTGCTCATGATTCACCAGAGCCTATTTTTGTGAATTTGAGTTCACTGCCAGTGCTTGGTCAACTTTGGCTTCCAAGTCAAAATCAACTGAATTACAACACTGACATATCTCAAAATACCCAGCCAGGTTATTGTTATCGCATGGCACCACTGTAGCATCAGAATTAATTTTTGCTCTTGAAATATGTGCTGTGGTCAACATAACCAATCATAGTGATAACTGTGACTCTCATTCAACAAATGCGACTATGATGTAATACCATGATTGACACGTGAGAGACAGCATGATACTTCAAGACATTCAGGTTACCGTAAAAGAAGGTTCTCTCTGGATCCAGTTCGATATTTACTCCTATTGAGCTATGCCATAAAGGCATCAATATTTTCCAGTGAGTTCAAGTTTGATTGACATGGACTCTTCAGTACCAGTCCTGCTGCGCCACGTGTCTGTACTCGATGACCCCAAAATCACAGAACTTTATACCTGAGGACGACCAAAATATTTTGCGTTCGTGAAATAAGATCTTGACCTATTTGGGTCAAGGCCAAGTGTGTGATCAAATAATGGCTCAAGAGGTGGTCTCAATTCATCTGGCTGTATAGTTTGTATCCTGGAGAAATCATGCTGCTCAGCTCACTGTGACGCTATTGATCCGTCTGTCTGCCAGCTCCCCGTGGGGCAGCGTTTATCAGTTAATTGGAGTGCAATTCACTTCCTGGCAGGGAGCACATCCTGGCGACATCTCAATGAAGCCAACTATCCTGGCGGGTTTCAAAATAACGGTCAGTCGCCTGCATGGTTTCACGATTCCTGCATTGCTGCATCTTCCACAATAGGGCGACACTGTTATTGTTCCAATGTCAAGAAATACTGTTAACCGTTTAGAAGCTCATGCTTTTGCATTTGATACTTGATTGAGCATGAAGGTACTGTTTTCTAAGAATTTATGGCACACAGTCTGGAATCCTTTCACTCCTAACGTAAATCCAAGACTATTAATTGTGCATTGAGGTGAATGTAAGTGTAAATGGTTGTTTTTGTGCAAGAGTCCTGCAATTGGTTGCCGACTACTCCGGGATGTGCTCTCTTCTTCCCCAAAGTGGTCTTGGATGGGCTTCAACTCACCGAGACCTTAATAAGGACAATTGCAGCGAATAGCAGAAACATGATGGATGTACTGTGTATAACTACTTGAGCTCCAGTGGCAGCATCCACCCTGAGCTGACCATAAACATTATTCCAGTGTTATGCTTCCTCTTAGATCATCAGCAGTTTAATCTCTGTACTTGTCCTCATCTAACGGTTGGATTTCATTTGTTCACTAGAATCTGATTGATTTGAGTGTTGGTTTGGTGTGCATATGTGGTCCCAGATTGCATTTACAAGCTCTATGAGTTGCTCCTTGGACACCATAGCACTTTGGAATGCAATAATGATGAAAAAAACGAACTATGCTGTCATAGATAACCTCAATTTAATTAATGAACCATTTGTTTGAACATCTCTGTATCACAGATGAAGCATATTGAACCATGTCCATCTTCAGCTGTGAAAGCAACTTCCTGTTGCTGATGTTTGAAACAAAACACACGTTTCTTGATCAATTTGGGAGTGGGGTTCAGAAGAATCTAAGCTTTGTTTCTTTTGTTTTTCTGTTTGTTTTCTGCATGTATCCTTTCTCACTGTGATGACTGCAGTAGCAGCACTCTATCAAGAATGAATCAAGTGTATCCTCTTGTGTATCAAGTGTATCCTCTTGTCACCATCTCATACTTTTTGAAAATGATTTCGTCTTTCTTTCGTTAATTTATTTGGTGCATTGCTGTTGTGTCGTTTCTGTTAAATGTAAGGAGCGATAAAAAGATGTGTGTGTGTAAAATCGACCTTCTGTCCTTGTCTTTTCTTTTCAAAGCGCTGTGCTTACACAAGTTGTAAATCCACAACAAACTTGTATTTCTCTCAGTTTATGTTCATGCTTTTGATCCTTTCAATCGTAGAGTTGAAATCATGTATTTAAAAATGTGTATGCAAAGGATGCAAGGGAACACAGATCATACCAAATGAGTGATAATGATGCTGTCATGAAATATGGATGGAAAATGTTGTCATGCATGGGTGATTTTTCACTTCCTAAACAATCTTACCATTGTGGCCACCTCGGGTTTACTGGTGGTTGTGCTCAGCACAGTGTCACTTCCCAGCTTCACTCCTTCTACCAGGTTTAGTCATGATATTGAGATGGGATATTAAACCAATAAATTCCAGTCGACGCCACCTGCTTAAAATTAGAAAATGAGCATTACGAGAGAGGAAGGGATTAGGGATTGCAATACTGCTGAAGAGCAAAGTGTGCAATGTGTTAGTGCCTGTTTGTGTTTGCGGTTTTCAAGTCATCTGCTGAAAGCTTCTTCTAACTTCTTGAGCGTAGCAACTCTAGGGGTGAAACATAATAAAAAGTGGATGATACTCTCGCTTGATGCAAAACACCCCTCTCTGTAAATCGCCATCTTACCACAAGAGTGTAGGTGGAGGCTTTCTCTCCAGAGCGGCTCCGACGTGCGTATACAATCACTGTGGTTACTGTGGTTTTAAGCCAGCAGCTTTTGCTTTTCTTCGTTTTTTTCCCTTCACCGACCCAAGCATAAAGTGTTTTTGTAGTCTTATCAGATGTCTAACAATGCTAACATCCCAAGTACAACAAAAGAAATAGTCCTGGAAAAGAAGTCAACACATTTAATTGGATTTAGAATGTCTTAGTTTTGTTGTTTGTTTTTTTTCTGCAGCCCTTCCCAGACTTCAGATGACTTTGTTGGCTTGACTCACAATGTGCACCCGACACAACGATATGCCAAGGCTGAAAGCATCCATTACGGAGTGGCTATACAAATAAATGAATAGTTCTCACCGGGGTCTCTTTTCTCTTTTAGTGTTCAGCCTCGAAGGATAAAGAAGGATGAGCTGAATGGCTCATGTCTTGTCAAGAAAATAATGGCACATTTTTGCCACATTCTTCTAATGACACAAGCGCCGGTAAATACATCCATAATTGCACAAATATGAAAGATTTTATATAAGCGCCGCATGTATTTATTTTTTGTTTTGTTTGTTTTTCTCTCTTGGTGGAAAGAAAGCCAAGATGTAGCGTGCTTGGCGTCTGCAGAGGGTCGCTAAGCCAGTCAGTGGATAAAGTACGATATGCAATTTCAGTGGCAAAATATTGTTTTCTACAGCAGTGTCAATCATGGTCCCTTCAAATTGGCATCATATTTCCTCCTTTTATGGCACCCCTGCTCTATGTGCCATGACAAAGTATCAAATGGGATGCAGTGATAATGAATCCTTCTTTTCAAGAAACCATGCTTATTTCTACTGTGCTGTCACCGATGCAACCACACTTAATGATCAAAATATTGTATTGGGTCTTATGATGGGATAGACATGGCCCATCCTCTTATTAGCCTTCTGTCTCTAAATGTCATCAGAATGGACGAGGGATGGCTAAGTTAAGCACCGCCTTTCTCTACCCGATCGAGAAACCGGTCCACCACAAAGAAAGAAAAGGTATGGTCAAATCAGCAGGGAGTATCAACATGCGATAAGGTTTCGGGCATCATCATCATTCTTTGTTGTTGTGGGTCATTACACCACCAGTCATCTACGGAGAAGCCCAAAGCCGAATAGGAAGTCAAACCTCTTTCCATAGCATACAATAAAAATGCTTGGTCCATTTTGAACAATTCCTTGGATGAGAGCAGCTACATGCTTGTGATGAATGAAAATACAGTCACCTAAAGTGGATCTGCACTTAAACTGGATCTGCACCTTCTGTGCATTGATAATCAACCTTCTAACACACCTTTCTCACCCCTCCCCTTTTTTGTAACCCCCAGGGTTGCTTGAACTGTCTTCCTCCTTCATAGTGCAGATACTCATGCATATACATATTTAATTCATTGTCATGCTTGAGTTCGAAGTGTGCCTAACATGATTAAAAGATCATAGGATTCATTGCCTTTGCCCACCTTCTTTTTTTAAGGTAGACATTTCCACTCTATCAAGAATGAATCAAGTGTATCCTCTTGTGTATCAAGTGTATCCTCTTGTCACCATCTCATACTTTTTGAAAATGATTTCGTCTTTCTTTCGTTAATTTATTTGGTGCATTGCTGTTGTGTCGTTTCTGTTAAATGTAAGGAGCGATAAAAAGATGTGTGTGTGTAAAATCGACCTTCTGTCCTTGTCTTTTCTTTTCAAAGCGCTGTGCTTACACAAGTTGTAAATCCACAACAAACTTGTATTTCTCTCAGTTTATGTTCATGCTTTTGATCCTTTCAATCGTAGAGTTGAAATCATGTATTTAAAAATGTGTATGCAAAGGATGCAAGGGAACACAGATCATACCAAATGAGTGATAATGATGCTGTCATGAAATATGGATGGAAAATGTTGTCATGCATGGGTGATTTTTCACTTCCTAAACAATCTTACCATTGTGGCCACCTCGGGTTTACTGGTGGTTGTGCTCAGCATAGTGTCACTTCCCAGCTTCACTCCTTCTACCAGGTTTAGTCATGATATTGAGATGGGATATTAAACCAATAAATTCCAGTCGACGCCACCTGCTTAAAATTAGAAAATGAGCATTACGAGAGAGGAAGGGATTAGGGATTGCAATACTGCTGAAGAGCAAAGTGTGCAATGTGTTAGTGCCTGTTTGTGTTTGCGGTTTTCAAGTCATCTGCTGAAAGCTTCTTCTAACTTCTTGAGCGTAGCAACTCTAGGGGTGAAACATAATAGAAAGTGGATGATACTCTCGCTTGATGCAAAACACCCCTCTCTGTAAATCGCCATCTTACCACAAGAGTGTAGGTGGAGGCTTTCTCTCCAGAGCGGCTCCGACGTGCGTATACAATCACTGTGGTTACTGTGGTTTTAAGCCAGCAGCTTTTGCTTTTCTTCGTTTTTTTCCCTTCACCGACCCAAGCATAAAGTGTTTTTGTAGTCTTATCAGATGTCTAACAATGCTAACATCCCAAGTACAACAAAAGAAATAGTCCTGGAAAAGAAGTCAACACATTTAATTGGATTTAGAATGTCTTAGTTTTGTTGTTTTTTTTTTCTGCAGCCCTTCCCAGACTTCAGATGACTTTGTTGGCTTGACTCACAATGTGCACCCGACACAACGATATGCCAAGGCTGAAAGCATCCATTACGGAGTGGCTATACAAATAAATGAATAGTTCTCACCGGGGTCTCTTTTCTCTTTTAGTGTTCAGCCTCGAAGGATAAAGAAGGATGAGCTGAATGGCTCATGTCTTGTCAAGAAAATAATGGCACATTTTTGCCACATTCTTCTAATGACACAAGCGCCGGTAAATACATCCATAATTGCACAAATATGAAAGATTTTATATAAGCGCCGCATGTATTTATTTTTTGTTTTGTTTGTTTTTCTCTCTTGGTGGAAAGAAAGCCAAGATGTAGCGTGCTTGGCGTCTGCAGAGGGTCGCTAAGCCAGTCAGTGGATAAAGTACGATATGCAATTTCAGTGGCAAAATATTGTTTTCTACAGCAGTGTCAATCATGGTCCCTTCAAATTGGCATCATATTTCCTCCTTTTATGGCACCCCTGCTCTATGTGCCATGACAAAGTATCAAATGGGATGCAGTGATAATGAATCCTTCTTTTCAAGAAACCATGCTTATTTCTACTGTGCTGTCACCGATGCAACCACACTTAATGATCAAAATATTGTATTGGGTCTTATGATGGGATAGACATGGCCCATCCTCTTATTAGCCTTCTGTCTCTAAATGTCATCAGAATGGACGAGGGATGGCTAAGTTAAGCACCGCCTTTCTCTACCCGATCGAGAAACCGGTCCACCACAAAGAAAGAAAAGGTATGGTCAAATCAGCAGGGAGTATCAACATGCGATAAGGTTTCGGGCATCATCATCATTCTTTGTTGTTGTGGGTCATTACACCACCAGTCATCTACGGAGAAGCCCAAAGCCGAATAGGAAGTCAAACCTCTTTCCATAGCATACAATAAAAATGCTTGGTCCATTTTGAACAATTCCTTGGATGAGAGCAGCTACATGCTTGCGATGAATGGAAATACAGTCACCTAAAGTGGATCTGCACTTAAACTGGATCTGCACCTTCTGTGCATTGATAATCAACCTTCTAACACACCTTTCTCACCCCTCCCCTTTTTTGTAACCCCCAGGGTTGCTTGAACTGTCTTCCTCCTTCATAGTGCAGATACTCATGCATATACATATTTAATTCATTGTCATGCTTGAGTTCGAAGTGTGCCTAACATGATTAAAAGATCATAGGATTCATTGCCTTTGCCCACCTTCTTTTTTTAAGGTAGACATTTCCAGATGTGACATTAATATCACCGTGTGTTTATTCTGTCAAATACTTGAAAGCTCTAAGATCCAAATGTGCCATTTCTTGTACCGTACCCGCAGACAACCTTGGAGATATTTGAGATTTATAATCATTCATCCGCCACTGCATTCATTCTGAGCAGAATTCAGGTCAAAGTTTGACTGTTACAGAGAGTTCTTTGTAACAGTCCTTGAGTTCTCAACCTGAACCCAAATTGCTTCTCGTTCCTCACTGACAAAAGTGGTTACTTTTTCCTCCCTCATACATTCAGTTATATTTCGAGCTACTATCCGTGCAGGATTACATAGTCGATATCTTACGTCTGAGGATTGAAAAAATATATTTCATGAATGATTAGATAGTAGATAAAAACGCCAACGAGTATCGCAGCAAGGTATCAACATCGTTGTCAACAGTTTGTCATGTCAAATGACACACTTAGCAGCACCACGTGTTAATCGATTGCTTTCAATTATCCTTAGGTGGCAATGTCAGTCCGGATGTTTTTTGTCTAAATCAGACCTGCCACTGTCTAGCAAAAGTTCAGACTGGACCAGCAACAGCAATTAAAAAATAGTTTAGGTTTCATATATTTGACGTCCTTCTACAATTGAAATGGAGACAAACCAGAAAAATGAGTAGTGAATGCGTCATTGACTGTTCTGTAACCAAAGTGTACTGCTAGGCAACAACGTCACAGCAAGCTTTTTCTGCGTTCTATTTTTACCCTGTGAAGTCATAGTGAGGCTTACAATGTACTTCAAACTCTCCTTCAACTTCTGTAAGATCATTATCATGGCCACATTTCGGGGTCGTACGAAATCCATTTGTTAGTACTTCAACTGTCTTGGCGCTTCCCTGTCCACCTGCCCTCTTTCAAAAGCGAGTCGGCGGCTTCAATTGGAAAAGAAAAGGCTTCAATCAGCCCAGCCTGAGATTTTGTAATTGACGGCTTCAGGCATGTGATTTGCAGAGATGTGGATGGAAACATGGTGTAGGTGCGAATGAATGTGGCTGAGAAAGTCGCGAAAACAACAAAGGTCACTAATGAGATGTCACAGAGCTGCTTCTATCGCAACGTTCGAAAGGTGGCTGGAAATGAAAAGGTGAGAATAGGATTGGGTTCTGCAGTTTGTTTGCATCCGGTAAAGAGGGGGAACGGGATCCGGGGGGATGTATCATTCACTTATTTGTTTCTAATATTATGTTCACTCGCTTGCCCCCCCTCACCTCTTTTTTTTTATTTCAGCACTTCAGGATCATCTGTGCGTATTTTGTGCAGACCTCTAATGCTTTTGTCTTTCTCCAACATGCCCTATTTTGCTCCTTCAGTGTTTCTGCTGACATGTTTCTTGTGTGGCCGTATTACTGCAGAGCAAATGGCCTTCACACTCGAGGGGGTGGTTGTCCTTCTGAAAACACTCTAACTCTTGAGTATGTGGCACCATATCTCTCTGCTAGAGGGAAGTGACCAAATATGTAAATTTATCTTATGATCTGAAGCTAGAAATACAATGAAGTACAGTACTGGAAGGTGAATGCTGCTGGTGCTAAACTGGTGACTTCTTGCAATGATCTGGTGGTGCCACCATTTTGAAACCGATGTCAGGATAGAAACATGTAATTCAAATCCCACAATGAGACCTCTTTTGATTTTGAAAACTGGTTTTCAGAGGTTCAGCTTCCTTCAGCTTGATCTGGCCACGGGCAAGAAATACAGTCCAGTAAAATAAGGCAATGAATGCTGTAATACGCCTCGGTGTGGCTTTTAATTTCATCCAGGAAGCAAAGAGATTTTTACACTGTCTTGAGGGGCTGAGGCAAAATAAACAACTCTCCGCCTACAAAATCATTAGCACGGCAGCTAATAATTCCTCCCCATCGGACTGGCCTCCCTGCCCATGTGACTGCTCCTGGGTTCGCTCACCGTGTTGCAAAGCATACAGGCACCTAATCGAATCAATGAGAAGCAGCAAGGGCGGGTCCCAATGTGCTCCCTTTAACAGGTAAGCAGCTTGCCTATGTATATGTAAAAAAACAAAAAAACAAATGTGGTCTCATGCGAAGGACAGCTTGATTGCTGCTTAGAGTGTGCCTGGCAACAGGCACGTTTTATTTGTATTCATCATTTATGTTGACTTTGTTATCAGGCATTGTCAAACTAATACATCATTAGCCTTTGCACTCTATGTTTTGTCCAGTGGATGTTGTGCAGCAAAAGTGTAGACAAGATTTTCCTAAATAAAAAGTCAATTCAAAATCAAATCTCGCAGCAAGTCCAATAACCTATGCTTCATTTTTTTTTTCTTTAGAGTTTTAAGTTGTAATGTGCACAGCCACCACTAGATGGCAAATATGCCTTAGTTGCATTGGACACTGCAACTGTCGGCCTAATATTGTAAGATTTGGAATGACATGCAGCACTAATATACTGTAGTACTCAATAAAGTCGTAATTAAGTTATTGAACTTGATGTCAATTTCTTGTTCAGCAGTTTTGTTGAATGCAAGAAAGCCCTGTGCACTGGGAAAATAAATACCTGTGTTGTTTTGCTTCAACACCTTTGTTTTTCGGTTCAACTAGTGGAGGAAAATTGTGGCCTTCCCCAGGAGTTAAGTGGCTTGGCTATAAGGGGCGTGGTACAATACAGACATGGCTAAGTTGTTCAGTTTGCTGCAGCAATATTAGTCAGGGTTTTTTGTTTTGTTTTTGAATGCAGATTCACAGTATTTGTCTATTCTGCACCATCTCCCATCTCTTTTGCCTTTGCAGCATCCTTGTCTTGGGCATTGTCATTGTCCCTGGTGATGCACCGGCCAAGTCCCCGAGCAACATACGTTCATGAGCTCTTATCTGTTCAATATTTAAAAGCATAGTTTTGTTAGCAGGCCCCTCTCGGTTTATTTAGTATTTATTAAGTATTCACACCAGCTTCCCAACTGTTCTCGATGATGCACAGTGACAGCAAACAGAAATGTTAGTGCCCTGTGTTTATGTGCGTACATGAATCCTTTGCAGAAATGTCTTTCTGCAGTTATCATGTGGTAATGCAAGTAGTCCTAGCTATAATAGCGCTCTCCATGTTGTTTGCTGGAATTGCATGTCAGGTCACATCATTGCTATGAGCTCTGTGTGTGTTGGGTGTTTTTTCTTTTTTTTCTCTCTCCAAAATATATGGCAATAACATTTATATCATCCGCTATTGTTTCGGCACGTTCAGCTTCTAATCAGGGTGATGGCCGATGGATGCGTTTGCATATTAGCTTAAATGTAGAAGCAGTAAGTGATGTGCTTCCATATTGGGTGCAGGATGAGATTCATTTTGAGGCAATGACCAATGTGTTTCAACACAGTTGGGTGACAGAAACACAATAGATAAAAGCATCTCACGGCTGTGACCTCAAGGTTTGAGATTTGGCATGGCAGGTGGCCCAGGTGAAATTCCGTTGGTCCCTCATGAGTCCATGCTCAGAGTCACCCTGGGTGTGGATGTTCTTAGGAAGAATTGCATTTACTTTTTGATGATAATGTCATTTGAAGAACACTGAAGTTTTGAGTCAGTGAAATTGTGGTGGTTGAAATGAATGAGAAGCCTTGCTATCTGGGTAATTTTGGCAGATGAGGCATGATGAGCGTGATGCATTTGACTTTTGTTTCGTGTTACACCTTACTGATGCCCTTAAAACGTAATGACATTTGCCGTAATGTTTTTTTTAAATAAACATTTGCATCAAAGGGACTTTTCATTGTGGTTGAGATTGCCAGATGTGTATTCATTAAACAATAGTTGTATGATTGTGATCATCGTTTTCAATGATATAGAGCGGAACTTGAGCACACAGAGACTCATGGTGTGGCCATTACCATGACCTGACCTCAACCACAATTGAAAATGTGAGATGTGAAACCAGTATCCACATTTCATATACTTTCAATGTTAATGAATGACAGGGACTGGGTTGTGATATCAAAGAGGGACGCCTGTGAATAAATACATTTATTATTTTTACACATGTATTCTTCTTCTTCTTCTTCTTCTTCTTATTATTATTATTATTATTATTATTATTATCTCATCTCATTTTCCGTACCGCTTATTCCTCATTAGGGTCGCGGGGGTTGCTGGAGCCTATCTCAGCTGTCTTCGGGCACGAGGCGGGGGACATTATTATTATTATTATTATTATTATTATTATTATTATTATTATTATTATTATTATTATTATTATTTATTAGTTTTGTTATTATTTATTAGTTTTGTTATTATGAATATAATGATGATGATGATTATTATTATTATTATTTCTATGACTTTAATGAGGAAAAAGCGGTCTGGAAAATGTATTATTATTATTAGTATTATTATTATTGTTATTATTATTATTATAATCTGCGTATCGTCACAAAAGTTAATCATTTGGAAAACAGTTTAATGTTTCGTTTTTACTTTGTGACTACAGTAAAGTCCCGTTATATCGATATCGGTTATATCGATAGTACTGCTTATTACGATACTATTTCTATGAACGCAAGGAGAAAATTTACATGCCGCAGGATCGGATATATCGATAGTCCGGTTATATTGATATTTTTTCCGACTCCCGAGAATATCGATATAACGAGACTTTACTGTATTTTTGTAAACCAACTCAACTTTCTTTTTGAACTAATGTGGCTCTGTGATTCTTTTTTTTCCTACCATGCTCATCGTTTGGTCACGTTTGCTGTTGGCCAATGGGGATGCATGACATTCATCCTTAGGTAAGACTATCACTGTTTAACTTTACTGAACGGCAGCAGCCTATGTTTCAATACCTAAAAATATGCAGTTACAGAGCTGTGAAAACATACAGTTTATATACACCCACACGTTTGGATATTATTGGTTGAGGATGCAAATATTTTTTTTTTAGATTTACCGTCAGTAACACACACAGCACATGTACAAAGACTCTCTATCAGGGTGTCCTCAAAGAGCCAGACACCTTTATCCTTTCTTATTTAGCTCAGTTCAATTATCAGTAAAGTTGATAATGGTTTGGCCGTGCTGGTAACATTTCAATGACACCACTTTACGTAGAAGTGGGAAAATTGGTACCATGGTGTTAAAAGAATGTCAAGAAAACTAAATCATAGTTGTCTTCTTGTGTAAAAGCACAATACTCCTTCCACGTTAATGAGGCAAAGAGGTCTCCCACACTTGTCAAACGTGGACATTGTTTTAGTTTTTTTTTCTGGACATGTAAGAAAAACATCAAGCCTCTCTTATCTTCAAGATGGCCTTTTATCGCTGCACCATTGGAGCCTTTGTACCTACAGTATCTTAACTTGATATTCCAACTGCACATAGAGTGGCAAAAAGACCCTCAAAGTCATTTAGACCTTTGTTCGAATAACTCAATTTCACTTGGTGTCACTGGCTGACATCTTTGAAACAATAATAAAATATAAATCATGGGTATCATCCTTTTTTTTGTTTTTGGCTGGATCAGTTCCATTTTGTTAGCCAACCAAAATAATGCAATGACTCATTTCCAATAGTAAATTGATTCCGACAAATCATTTCAGTGGTCATTATAGTTTATTGTTCATAATCAGTAATGTCTATGTATTTATTATGAATGAAACTCAAATTAAATATGGAATGGATGTCTCCTTTCAAACTAGAACACATTTTGCCTTTCGGACTACCAGATTTTGACGTCAGTCAGTGGGAAAATGGAGTCTTTGATTCCTAAATTATTTGATTGAACAGTATGCTTCAACACCTTTATCCAGAACCATGTTGTCCTTTAGTCATTCACTGCCCTTTTTACTTTTGGCT
>NC_142734.1:14551362-14636362 GCF_051943395.1 Hippocampus bargibanti
CGGCAGCCACACGCGCCGGCTTTCACTCAACCCGGAATAACTCAGAGATAGAAAGCTAGCTAGCGAATGAACAGCTAATAGCTAGCTAGCAATAGCTGAAGCTGTAACAAAGCGCTAACATGGACAAAAGGCAAATGCTGCCACTCATGGAAGGGAAAAAATTGCCAGAGGTCTGAACAGCACTTTATCGGCAACCAAGCATGAAAAAAAAACAAACACATTCGGGAATGGCGCTCTACGTCATATTTTAATAATAATAATAATAATAATAATAATAATAATAATCCATTTAATTTATAAGCGCCTTTAAAAACTCTCAAGGTCACTTTACAGTCACAGGATAAGTTTTTCTGTGGGTGAGCAGCGGCAGCGACACGCGCCAGCTTTCACTCAACCTGGAATAACTCAAATAGATAGAAAGCTAGCTAGCTAATAGACAGCTAATCGCTAGCTAGCAACAGCTGAAGCTGCAACAAATCGCTAACATTGACAAAAGGCAAATGCTGCCCCCTCGTAGAAGGGGGAAAAATTGCCAGAGGTCTAACCAGCGCTTTATCGGCACCGAAGCATGAAACAAAAAAAACGAACACATTCAGGAGTGGCGCTCTGTCATATTTAATAATAATAATAATAATAATAATAATAATAATAATATGATTATCATTATTATTTATTATCCATCCATCCATTTTCCGTACCGCTTATTCCTCATTAGGGTCGCGGGGGGTGCTGATGCCTATATAATAAAGTCGTTTTATTTACCTTTGTGATGGTCGTTGATGGCTTGATGGAAAGGAGTGACCGGTTTCATCAGCATTAAACACTTGAGGAGGAACGTAGCCTTCTTCTTTCACCATCGTGAGGAATGATCCCTTGTAGGTGCTTTCTCTGCGATAATTTTCCCTCTTCCCTCATCAATTGTGTTGTTTAGCTGGGTTGATAGCTTTTTGCATCAAGTGTACAGATGGCTTGTGCGGGTTATTTGTGGAGCCTGATTGATGAGATATTTTAACCTTGCAGTCTACACTCTGCTTTTGAACTATCAAAGTTGAAACTCATCCAAATTTCACTTTTTCTGTCCATTTTATCACTCTCTCTCTGTCAACTGCCTGTCTCTTTAAAGGACAACCGACGTCTCCGGACAAGTTGTGTCCATAATTTGTAAAATGGCTTCAAATGACTTCTACTGGGCGTATTTTAATAAGATTCCACCGCATATAGCTATATTTTACGTTTTAAGACTCGCGCTGAACATTCAGGAATTCTTGTTTTTGAGTTGGTGACGAGTCCTCACGTGACGTCAGAAATTGACCGCCTCCTGACCGTAAAAAAGACGTATTGTAGCGTCTTTCCATCACGTCAATGTATTTTGCTGTACTGTTTTTTGAAACCCTTGTGTTACATCCAAAAGCCGTCTCCATGCAAGGAATGTATCAGCCTGTGGAAACGGGCTGATTCATTCTTCACAGAAGCTGGTCGCCATTTTTCTGTCTCTTTTGTGGGACGTTACATTGCAGTCCAGATGCCTCAAAATGACACGGATTATCCGAATCTGAAGCCATTGTTTTTATTCTCCAGCAATGCAAGACGTCTTGGCGTGACGTCACGAACTGGGGGCGGGACTTTCTGAAAATGCCCAATTCGCAGCTCAATTTTTTGCAGATTTGGTGTTTTGCATTTGACTAAAAATATCATACTGCGTGTTTTGAATATTTTAAATGCTATAAAACGTTTTTTTGATGTCAGTTAAAAAACAAAAAAGTGACGTCGGTTGCCCTTTAATGTTAAACCGCCCCCCTCACTGCTGCGTTCTTGACCAATCACGTGGCGTTAACCAACGACTGGCGGCAGGGAATAGAGGACAAAAAAAAAGTCGGGTGCCATTTTCTTTTTTGAAGAACGGCCCTCTCTCTCTCTCTGTAACCCCCCACCCCTTGCTGCTGCATTCTTGACCAATCACGTGGCTTTAACCGAAGACTGGGGGTGGGGTATAGAGGACAAAAACAGTCGGCTGCCATTTTCTTGTTAGGAGAATGGGCTTGTTCGCCAACGACACATCACTCATTGTAGTAGCTACGTGTGTATCCCTAAAAAGAGTTCGTATGCTGTAAAATTTTCAGGTGCTGAAAATTGCCTATCCAGGGGTGGATTTTAGTTTGAATTTGTAACATCACAAATGACATAACTTACTTTCAGTTTCATTGGGTCTTTTAGTGGTCTATACTACAATGTCAGTAGGCTGAATGTTTTTCTGGGATTTTGAATGATATGCAAGACAAACATATCCTAGTAACTCAACCGTACAAAATTTTGAGTGAGGTAATGATACAATTGCCCTTTTCAGTAGAAAAAAAATAGTGTTGGATGATTTTTTTGTTGATTGCTTCAAAACTTTTTCTTGTTAGGTTAGCCTTCTAGTGGCTCTTTAATCAATTATGAAATATATTAAGAAACTGTATTTTGGAGGTATGCATGTTTTGTCCACATTTAAAACAATCCTGCGTGTCCCTCCAAGTAGAACAAATTCATCATAGTGGCCTCATCCAGCAAAGCCGAAAGGAAAAGAAGAAGATCCAGCATTTAAGTTGCTCATCTCTGTTGTGGACGAATAGATATTGGTGTAATTGAGTGTACGTGTATATCTCATCTGATGCAATTCGTAGTGATCCTCTCTCGGTCTTTGTCAAGCATTCCTGCTTGACATGTGTGTGAGACATCTATGTGAGAGTCAAAATATAAGCCAGTGACTTTACAAAAGATGCGTTAGTGGCTGCTCGTGTGGTAGAGTTTAAACATGTTCACTAGAGCATTGTTAAGTCATAGCACTGGCTGTTAAATGAACCATAGGCAGATCAACTCATTTCAAAAAGTAAAAATTGTTGACCTGGTCAAATGCTTTTTGAATGGCGGCATTCACGCATGCACGCGCACACTTATAGACACACACATACAGTACATACACACTCTCTTTCCCCATACCAATGAGTTGGACCTGAGCTTCGTAATTGCCACTGATGATAGAGTCAGTGCTGGGTGTTTGGCACCAATAGAAGCCGGCGTCTTGTGACTTGGCCTCCCCGATCTTCAGTTCTACCACGTTGTCTTGGAGACGCATCACTGAGATGTCACCGGATGCCACTCGCTTGCTGAGCGACGTGTGGGAATAGCTGGCGTCAAAGGTAGAGATGATTTTCATACGTTGTCCGTTAGCCTCCCTGGACATCATCCATTCAAAGTCCTGGAGGCCAGCGAATGAGACGCTCAGTTTGAGACAGGAAAAAAAATGAAATGAAATATAACAACTAACCAGAGATGTACTCACCTGCTCGCGTGGTCCCATGTAGTCATTGACATCACATCTGATGGAGACCGGCTGACTCTCTACGCGAATCAAGGGGCCAGGAGATACCGTCACCACCCGGGCCAAGCAGCCTCCTGGAATGGAAAGCAAAAGAGCAATCACTACCACATTTGTATTTTTTCAGGCATTGGTTTTGAGAATCATTTGTGTGGGCTTACTCAAAAGAGAGATGACTATCAAAATGTGTGTTTTAAACTGAAAATTTCACCACAAAACAGCAGGCAAAATACAAAATCCCCAAATCCAACCTGCTTTTGTCCAATTTTACAAGAAGGAGATACCCACAACACAAACAAAATGTGAATGTCCACCAGGATATACAATCCTGGAATATTTAGTGAGTTTAAAGGCCTTAATTCATTCACTGCCATCCCTGAATTTATTCTGGAATTGAAAATATGACGTGTACCGCCATTCCCGAATTTGTTCGGGTTTTGGTTTTTCTTGCGAGGGGTGCCGATAAAGCACTAGTCAGACCTCTGGCAATGTTGTCCCTTCTACGAGGGGGCAGAATTTGCCATTTGTACAGCCACTCCCTTTTCAAGCTCAGATACCTCCAAACCCATATAATTTAAGGATTTACTCTTTTTTTCTGATGAAACAAGAGAGTCTAAGGTTTCTTATGCTGCATTGAATGTTTATGTAGTCCTAAAGCTCAATATTCTGTGGGTCCTGGAATTCGAGTGAAAATGACAATACCACGACACATTTTTGAAAATGTCTGGCAGTGAATGAGTTAATGAAAAAAAAAGTTCCTCAGTCATAAGAATGAAATGAAACATATCAAAGAGGCCTATTGAACCAATTCCATGGCCCAGATTACAGATCAAACTAATCTGAAGACTTATGACAGATACAGACTGATTTTTTTTTTGTGCAGTGAAAAATGTTATCAAATTGAGCATCCATTCAGTGCAAGCGCACACTCAGCTGCACACTGGTGTCCACCTCACAACACACAACACACCCATTATACAATCAGCTGGCGAAGTGGACACGCATCAACATGCATAAAAGTGGAGCAGGAACAGGAGAAAAGGAAACCGAGTTACAGCTGAAGAGAATTCATGTGAATGATTGCGTCAGCTGATTACTGTGATTGCCCAGGAAGCAGAAAGCAAGAGATTTACGTAGATGAGACACATTACGATCCGTCATTTCTCCTTTCATTAGCAATAGCTACTGCCATTAGAAGGGCTTACTTGCAGATTTTTTATGAAATTGATATCATTATATTTGCTCAAAGGATTTAAATTTATACCATGACAAAAATGTGAAAAACTATTTCCATACAATTACAAATTTATATAGAATTAATGCATTTACATGTGCAATTTTTAAAAACATTTTGGGTTGAAAGCGCCAAATATCAATTTAAAAAAAGCCTCGGGTGTCTTTACATTACTAAAAAGATCTTAATGCTACTGCACATGAAGAACATTGACATAAAGCTTGATATGGTGAGAACAAAATTTGCAAATTCAATCAAAATATCTTCAATTCAATCGCTTTCTGTAATCTTCCAGCCCTAATGACAAGGCACTGTGTGACCTGAAACACCTCCAGGCTGGAACTGACCTTGTGCACTCAACTGAAGTGAGCATGTTCCACAGAGGTTCAAACTGTGTCAGTTTAATAGCCTCACTCACACCTCCAAACCAGCTGCATATTTTCAACCCATATTATACAAACTGCCGGGGATTTTTGTACTGTGTCTAAGCAAGGTGATCTGACTGAAGTTGCCTGAGGTAACCGGCAGTCAAAGGTCGTACAAGTGTTTATAGGACACCAGCTGCATTGTTTCCCTGAGCTCATTTGTGATCGTATGCTCAAGACTTGTAAACTGGATCATTTCTGTGATATCGTCTTGAACGAAAATTTAAATTGCATGTAATTAAAGAGGCAGATAGTAATGACCTATACTTACTTGCACAGATGTGTGTATATTATGCGAAGAAATACTATTTTCACTAAATTGAGCTACATTGCATTCCTTTTTCGGTTTTCATCTTCAGGTACATTACAAATACAGTTTGTGCTGTCTGCCTCATATAGTGATGTGCCAGACGTGTGCCGAGTAAACAGGTGAAACAATTTGCGAGCCGTATAAGTCAATTGCGTTTGTGGCCACGCTCAAAGCCTCGGAACACACGTGGCTACGGCCGATGCCTCGCGAGATGGGATTTCTTTGTCATTACCCACTGGAAGATTCTAAATAAAATGGCACACCGGGCGTCAATGAGCTCACACGTGTCACTGACACACCCAACTCGCATCTTCAATCACATTTTTTCTGTATTGGGCAGAACTCTCCTAAAATGGTACAAATTACAATAACCAGTGTGAATGTATAATGTAAACTACTGTGACAACATGGTGTATCCCTCGTTTTAATGTATTTCCCTTTAGGAGTCACCACAGCAAATTAGTGTTCTCATTCTAACCCTGTTTTGTGCATCCTCTTCTCTCACACCAGCTACATTCATGTCCTCTTTGACAACATCATTTGTCGTCTACTTGGTGATATTTTAAAAGGTGTGGTGTAAACATTTTTGTAAAGAACTTGGGTATCAACAGAACACCTTTCCCTCAACAAAAATGAATGAAAGTTGTGTCTTGTTCCATGTTTGTGTGTCTAAAGTAAAGCAATTATTCTTACAAGTAACACATCAGAATCATCTTTATTGCCAAGTATGTAGAACACACAAGGAATTTGTTTCCGGTCGAACACACTGCACTTGTATCATCATCAAAAAATTGCAAAGAGGCACTATACAGTTCCATTTGCGCTACTGTTCAAAGAGTTAATTGCTTGGGGGAAGAAGTTATTTAAATGTCTGCTGGATTTGGTGCGCATGGATCGGTAGCACCTGCCTGAGGGGACTAGCTGGAAAAGGTGGTGGGCAGGGTGCGGAGGGTCCAGTAGGATTTTCCGCGTCCTAGTTTGGATTCTTGCAGTGTGCAAGTCCTCGAGAGTGGGTAGGGCGGTGCCAATGATTTTTTTCTGCCATCCTCACTGTCTGTTGAAGTCGGATTTTGTCCATTTTTGTGGCGGCCCCGAACCAAACGGGGATGGAAGAACACGGGACGGATTCGTCCACTGGCGGATGGTAGGGGACACACCAAGCTGGAGAGGTTTGGGGATGAGGAGTTCTGGGATGATGGTATTGAACGCAGAGCTGTAGTCCACAAACAGGATCCTTGCGTTCACATTATTTTTTATTCTTTACTTGCCCTAATCCTCTTGTGTAAAAATGGCAGGGAATTGTGATGTGAATGCATGTGCATCCTTTGAAGTCCTTTGAACGCCTCGTGCTGAACCACCTAAAGAACATCATCGGACCTCTGCTAGATCCTCTTCAGTTTGCCTACCGGGCAAACAGGTCTGTGGAGGATGCAGTCAACATCGGACTGCACCACATCCTCGACCACCTCGACAACACAGGAACCTACGCAAGGATCCTGTTTGTGGACTACAGCTCTGCGTTCAATACCATCATCCCAGAACTCTTCATCCCCAAACCTCTCCAGCTTGGTGTGTCCCCTACCATCTGCCAGTGGACGAATCCGTCCCGTGTTCTTCCATCCCCGTTTGGTTCGGGGCCGCCACAAAAATGGACAAAATCCGACTTCAACAGACAGTGAGGATGGCGGAAAAAAATCATTGGCACCGCCCTACCCACTCTCGAGGACTTGCACACTGCAAGAATCCAAACTAGGACGCGGAAAATCCTACTGGACCCTCCGCACTCTGCCCACCACCTTTTCCAGCTATTCCCCTCAGGCAGGTGCTACCGATCCAAGCGCACCAAATCCAGCAGACATTTAAATAACTTCTTCCCCCAAGCAATTAACTCTTTGAACAGTAGCGCAAATGGAACTGTATAGTGCCTCTTTGCAAACATTATTTAAATGTCCTACGTAACACATGCTTTTTGTTTTAAATCTTATTCACCTGAATGGATAGTTTCCAACGTTGAAAACGCCTCTAATTTTCCAACCCTACTTTGGATGTCTTTCACAAATATTCGACTTATTACAATCGTAGGTCATCAATGTTTACATTTGGGGAGTGGCACTGAAAGGTTCGCCATTTCACGTTCTCTCCACAGCAATGAAACGTGATCATCTCGGTGCTACCGATCCAAGCGCACCAAATCCAGCAGACATTTAAATAACTTCTTCCCCCAAGCAATTAACTCTTTGAACAGTAGCGCAAATGGAACTGTATAGTGCCTCTTTGCAAACATTATTTAAATGTCCTACGTAACACATGCTTTTTGTTTTAAATCTTATTCACCTGAATGGATAGTTTCCAACGTTGAAAACGCCTCTAATTTTCCAACCCTACTTTGGATGTCTTTCACAAATATTCGACTTATTACAATCGTAGGTCATCAATGTTTACATTTGGGGAGTGGCACTGAAAGGTTCGCCATTTCACGTTCTCTCCACAGCAATGAAACGTGATCATCTCGATCTTTCCAGTTTGAATTGGGATGACAACCATCAACTTTATTCTCTCTCCAAACAAGCAGCAAATGAGCAGAAATGTGATGAAGCAAGAGCGGCACTCAGCTGCTGGCGTGAGTGCAGCCTCTGCTTCATTCTCCTAGCCAAGACTTGAAGTGTTTTGTTTGTCTTTTTTGGGGGGAAAGAACACAGCTTTCTGCCTGAAACTCTCCAAAACAAGCTACTACAAGAAACAAACCATTGTATTAAAAAACATTATCCACAATCAACAATTGTACATGTTATTTGACGCCCCATGCGGGAGTAGCACACATGAGTTTTTTTTTTTTGTTTGTTTGTTTGTTTTTTTTTTGTTTTGTTTTTTAACGCACTGTGTCAACATCTACCAAATTGGAACAAAGTAAACAATTGTTCCTTCTGCTTTCCCATCTTCTCTCAACTGGGAATGCAATGAGGATTAACTTCACTATCCAGATTGAAAGGTGCAATTAAAATGTGGATATTCTAAGGTAAAATTGTGGTACTTCCCACCCATCTATCTGAAATTCAGTGAATAAGAATAGACTAGTTTTGGGGCTAAGTTTCTTCAGGTGGAACAGAATATTTAAACACGGCAGAAGGAATTGTGAGCAGTTGAAAGAGCATTCTGCTAAAAAAAAAAGCCGACAAGAACAGATGAAATGTATTTGGATTAAATCTGGTGTGTGTGTGTGTGTTTACTCTAATTTAGCACGACTTTAAATGTAACTGGTGATTTCTGAAGCCATAACGTACCAAGAAGAGAGTGTGTACATTTCTCCAATCGCATTAATTTCAGACATTTTTCCCCAATTAAATTGGTCAGATTAAAAGTAAAAATCTATGGTGAAAACATATTTTACATTATTTATTTTTGTTACTTTTTTTAATTACAATACCTTAAACTGACATTTTAACTGGGGTGTTTAGACTTATGATAACCAATTTGTGCTCTAATCATAAAAGGAAATAAACCACAGGCATTTTGATGGAACCGGTTTGGTGTACGTGCGCTGTGGGCGATCCAAAAGCACACTGTGTTTATGTACAGTATTCTATTGCCTTGGCTGTACGCTCGACTAAGACAACACATGAAAACACATTTTATTCTATGGTTTTTGACTCTGAATGGGGCTTGGAATCATGTTAGTGTTTTGTGGTGTTTACTGTTATTAATTTATTGTTTTAAATGGCTGGTTTGGTATGTCCGAAGCTCAGAGCAGGCCGAGCCTTTTACTTGCCCTTCCTACTCTTTGAAATAGGGAAGAATTGTGGTGTCCATTTTTAAGATACAATTTAAAACACATTTTAATCGTAAGGATTTTTCCCCAGGGTGACATTTAGCATTGTATTTAGTATTATATGTTTTATGTAATTGATTTAATATAGGAACCCTATTATTGTACGTCAGACTGTTACTCCATGTAAAGCACTTTGTGTGCGGTGATGGCTGTTTTTTAAGTGATTGCAATAAAGTTGTGTTCAGTTAAAACGTGTGCATGGAAGACTTTGCAATGGAAGAACTTGATCACCGTAAACAACTTTGTGTATCATTGGAAATCATCTTAGAAGAAGCTGGTTTAGTTGCAAAATGTGGAAAATTTCGTATTGCCTTATATAGTCGCATCCTATGTAGTACTGTAGGCATCATAAGCTCATCTGTGTAAGCTCTCAGTCGTACAGGAGTGGTCCATCGATGAGAAGGTTTCTTCAGCCGTCATCTGTACTTTTTTGAAGGTGTCGGACGTTTCGCCTCCTATCCAAGAGGCTTCGTCAGCGAACTAAAGTCTGACTGGTCGTATCGGCCCTATTTATATATCTCTAATGTCCAGACATGGCGGCGCCGGACACAGCTATGATAGGTCCCTACTCTCAGGTTGGGGGGGGGGTATATAAATAGGGCCGATACGATCAGTCAGACCCTAGTTCGCCGACGAAGCCTCCCGGATAGGAGGCGAAACATCCGACACCTTCAAAAAGTACAGATGACGGCTGAAGAAACCCTCTTATCTATGTATAGTAATGCCGTTTTTTTTTTTCACGAAAAATACAACCATGTATCATAAGGTATTAGGCATTTTTTAGCATTTCTACCGTGTATACATACTTAGGTGTTTTTAACCGAAAAAAAAAAGACCATATACAGTATAGTAAGGCGTTTTTAGCTGCAAAAAACACCATGTATAGCAGTGTTTTTCACCGAAGAAAACGACTATGTATAGTAAATGGTTCTTGGTCAATAAAATAGGGATGTAGCTCAGTGGTAGAGTGTGCGCTTTGAATTTCAGAGGTCCTGCGTTCAATCCCCAGTATCTCCAATTGGGATTTTTGCAAAGTTATATATCCCCCCCAATATATAGGGACCAATCATAGCTGTGTCCGGCGCCGCCATGTCTGGACATTAGGGATATATAAATAGGGCCGATACGACCAGTCAGCCTTTAGTTCGCTGACGAAGCCTCTTGGATAGGAGGCGAAACGTCCGACACCTTCAAAAAAGTACAGATGACGGCTGAAGAAACCTTCTCATCGACCATAAGCTCATGTTACCATGCATCCACTAGCAAACTTTGATTGTACGTTCGAGCCTTTGTTCAACTCAAATATTTGAAATGCCACTCATGGACCCACGAGATATCCCTCATTCTTTTCCACGTGTTGAGACTAATACTTCTCTCCAGGAATAGTAAAAATTTAAAGAAGCAAACATGAGCTATCAATTGGTAATTTCTCTTTTGGAAAATCACACTACATGCGCCACAGTAAAGCTTACAAAATGTGAGCATTTGACACAACACGGAATACAGCCAACTCTTAACACACACACACTCTGATGACTAAACATATGATAATGTCAGTATCAGAATCATGTTTGGCCCTTTGGTGGAAATCTGCCAAATGACAAGTGGTCACATAGCCTATTACTCCAAATTAAGAGCAAAAGTGACAATGACATGGTAGAAATATGCTCCTTCACAATGAAAACTAGCCCCAATTAGTGGAAAAGGGGAACATGAGAACTAAAACTGGCAGGTGAACTGAAGTGAAACTTTGAATAATTAATTCAAAAAATAAATGAAAATTAATCTGTTCAGGATGCCCTTTTCTTTTTAAGGGTAATAAATTTGGGTGATGCATCTTTACTAAACTGACGAGCTGTAAGAAGTGCCTTGCTGCAGGTGGGTTGGGTTTGTTTGCAGAGAAGTTGAAACAGGGAGGGCAACCCAGGCAATGGTCAAGGGGACCCTGAAAAGGGCTGATACTGCCCCATATAGCAATGATAAAACTGTTGTTTTGTCAACAATTCAGGAATCCCACGCATGGATGGGCCCCTTACTAGCTGTTGTTGCCTTACAGCTTATAGAGATGTCCCTAGAAGATCCTTGATATTGGTTCATGTCAACGATCAATTGCAGTAATATGTTGCATTTGGGAAATGTCCTAATGTGGCCTCCAACTAGTAGCTTTTGTGTGTTTTGCTTTTTTTTCAGTGGGATCCATGTTTTTTCTTGCCCAGGGCTTCCAAGGAGTCTGGAAATGTAAATACGAGACTCATCGGTGATATAGCTTTTTCTGTTGCCGGTTGCTTTTTGATGAATTAATTCTGACCATCATTCGTCTTGAAACACATTTCATATATTTGGCTTTCAAATCGTTGTTGTAGTATTTTATTGATTCTTGCTTTTGTGTTATGAGTGTATTCATGTCACATTTTACTTTATGAGCAGCACTTTTTATGCAGCGTTGGTTGTTTGAAAAGTGCTCTATAAATTAGCATTAAAGCATCAGGCAAAAGTGTATTTTTTGTGCTGATGACAAAAAAAAACAATGAACGAAATGAAATATTTAATTCTATTTACAAACAAACCATTTGCTGTCAAGGGAACCGGAGCTTAATATACAACACTACATTTAACAACCTGTCGGGCTTCTTAGCATAGCGTGGAACCTGACAACTATGGTGTAATCCAATTTTATTGCACATGTTCTTGAATCGAATGTAAAATGTAGAATCACTTGCTTCTACGTAATACCAACTGGTAAGTGTGGACAGTTGCAAAACGAAAACAGCAACCAGCTATAGTTTTAACAGATTGCGGTGGGAAAGTGGCTCCTATGGTGGCATTTGAGATCACTGGCTGAAGTAGGTATAACCGAACCCATTAGCGCGTGGTATCGACTTAAATACTTGCTATGTAAATTCAAAAAATATTTTCTCCCGTAGCATATAAGAAGTGTTTTATAGGACATATGTGAACTGGGATTGGCATTAAACGCGGCGCGTATCTCGAGTTAATTTGCACTCAACCGTCAAGCAATGAGACGTCTTACCGAACATAAGCGAAGCCCAGAGAAGAACCAGGACGTCGTTCTTCATCGTTTCTCGCTTCATTACTCCAATATATCCTTTTATCCTCCCCACCCACTTGTTTCTTTGTCCGGCGTGGGGGGTAAAATTGTCCCTCTGCTGCCGCGGCTGTCGGTCGGACCCTTGAAGAAACTCTGCCAGGCACTTTCAGCACCGCTCGCCGGGCGGAGCCGCAGCACAAATGAGGTGATCACCGCGATTCCAACCGAGCCGATAAATCGATAAATCCACACACATTTGGGACCTACATGGGTCCGTATATTGTTGGAACACGGGACTGATTGCTATCTGGATACGGGATGTGAGTCACGCGAAGGCAGGTACAAGACGGGAGAGCGTGGCCGGAAGTTAGGTGGGTTGAAGGAAAAGTCGGGAAGTAGGGGGGGAGAGAGAGCGAGCGAGACAGAGAGAGAGACAGAGAGAGAGACAGAGAGAGAGACAGAGAGAGAGAGAGAGAGAGAGAGAGAGAGAGAGAGAGAGAGAGAGAGAGAGAGAGAGAGAGAGAGAGAGAGAGAGAGAGAGAGAGAGAGAGAGAGAGAGAGAGAGAGAGAGAGAGAGAGAGAGAGAGAGAGAGAGAGAGAGAGAGAGAAAGAGGGGTGGGGAGAGCCAGGGGTGGGAGGCACCCACGCTGGTTTTATGCTGCATGACGTATTAGTTTAATTAGTTTTTATGTGACACATTCTGCGGGCGCAGCACGGTCCCCAAGTGATTTTCTTCACTGGCACAGTTCAAAATCTCCACGTTTTGTCCAGAATGAACAAACAATGCCGACTTGAACTTTGTAACCGCTTCTTTAACCCTACGTCACCATTTATTGGTTCTACCTAAGGCCCGTGGGCCACATACTGGCCACTGCTTTCTGTTATGCGGCCAACCAGACACCCATTCATCTTGACTCAGCTTTATTTAGAGAGCAATTAACAGATGCACCATTAACAAAATGCAGTACAGAATATCCAACATGGTCAAGGAAACAATGTGACATAAATAATGAAACATTTATCTCAAATAAAGGCAAATTAATCTCATTATATTTTTGCTGTGCCATCAGATGCTGTTTACTTAAATCTACGAATCAGAAAAGGAATATCATTATTGCCCCTCCACAGAATGTTGCAGCAGGAGCACATGCAGGCAGAATAGTCAATGACAAAATAGCATCACATAAAAAAAAAGACAGCACGTTCTGTCCAGAGCCAATACCACAAATAGACAATTACTTTAGATTATTGAGGGAAAAAGTGAAATAAACAGCAGTGCAAATACACAATAGTAATTAAGAACATGTGCAACCTAAGATTTCATTGCCAATAAGTGGATACTTTGCAGTTGGAATAAATTAAACTTAAGCCATTTTTACCCCCTCTGAGCACACAACTGACTTGCCTGAGAGCAGAAGCTAAAACTCAGTTTGAAGTGGAGAATTTGGAGGACTGTATACAAACTCACATTTGCCTTCCTTAGGACGGGTTTATTATAGATAGACATGCGCCTGCTGACACCCTGATATTTTCCCCAGCAGTTTTAACAAGACTACAGCAAAGTTGTTATTCAAACAAAGCATGTACATGTATTCCAAAAGTTTAAAACAGTACATCTATTCAATAAAAGTGTCAGTCAGTTTGACTTTCACTTTTTGCAAATTCATGAGAATGTGGCATGCATCAACGCTTTGTGCTTATTTTATTGACTAACAAATCAGAGAGAGTTGGGGAACAAACTACACACCAGACAAATGCACTTAGTGTATCTACCTAGCTTATGGCGGATGTGTGACGCGACTAACTCGCAATTGCTGTTTGAATCGCTTAATCTGGTATCTGATCTTACATTGCCATCATATACTGATTCAACCCATATCAACACAATATTCATTCATTCATCTTCCAAACAGCGTATTCCTCACTAGGATCACGCGGGGTGCAGGAGCCTATCCCAGCTGTCATTGGGCAGTGGGCGGGGGACACCCTGAACCGGTAGCCAGCCAATTGTAGGGCACACAGAAACTAATAACCATTGACACTCACCCCTACGGGTCAATATGGAGTGTTCGATCAGCCCTCCATAAATGTTTTTGAATTGTGGGTGGAAATCGGAGGACCCGGAGAAATCCCACCCAGGCCTGCGTAAAACAAGCCAACCACAGGAACAAGATTTGAATTCAGGACCTCTGCACTGTGCAGTCAGCGTGCTCACCACGCGACTACCAGTCTGCCTTTCAATTTAGCAGATTCACTGTCATTCACTATTTTATTCAGGAATTGAAAATATGACATAGAGAGTCATTACCGAATGACTTCTGGTTTTGTTTTTCCTTGCTTGGGTGCCGATAAAGCACTGGCCAGATCTGTTTTTCCTTCCACAATGGGGCAGCGTTTCCCTTTTTTATCATGTAAGCGCTATGTTCCAGCTTCAGCTGTTGTAGAAGTGCAAAATAAACCAATATGTACAGTATGTATTGCATTGTATTTTGGACAGCCACCCTCATTTCAAACTCATATAACTCCAGACCAATATAATTTAGGAATTACATATTTTTTTTCTGATGACAAAAGAGAGTCTTATAGGTTTCTTACACTCTATTGAATGTCTATGTATTCATAAAACTCAATATTCTCTGGATTCTGGAATTCAAGTGACAATGACAAAAACCCTGACACTCCAGTGGACAATTTTCTTTTGCACATCTGGCAGAGAATGAGTTAAAAATTAACAAAAATTAAAATAGAAATGACGAACAAATAAGTAACCACCATAAAAACAACCCCAGTTTATGACAAGCAGTGGAAATGGACGAAAGGAAAATGGAATGGGGCAAGTGTCTATTTTTCAGTTTTGGGATTGGAAATGTCACTTAATATGCATACAAAATAGTACAGTATTTGTTTTATCCAATGCAATGTATTTTTTTCATTCAACGAAACCTCTTAATGTTTCTTAATGCTTTCAATTCAGTTGACAAGGAATATGCTCCACCATGCCGCACACACTTATCGAGCATTTTTGAGTAACACTGGAAGTACCGAGACAGAAGTCGATGCAGCTTGGGAAACCTCAGTATCAAACGTCATTGTTTAGCTGATACATTTGAGGATGTGAAGAGGGCAATGTCAAGTGTTTGGTAAGCTTGCACGTTTGTGTGTGTGTGGAGGAGAGGGGGGGGGGTAGTATGGGGGGGGGGGGCGTTATGAAAGCACACTGTCGACTTCAAGTCGTTTCCTCACTTCAAAGACTCAAGTGACGTTTTGTCATGAAAAAAGTGCCATAAAAATACTATTGAATATATGAAATTAAATCAATACTACCATCTTGTGGACATGTGAAATGTTGTTTTTTTAACTTGTACTTAAGCCAAACCTCGATTAGTCGGCTCACATCAATTAAATGCGACCTTGTGAATAATTTATCAGCAATTGTACAGAAGAAATTAGTGATGTGTAAATCTCATTACTTTTTGTGACCAAATCTCGAAAAAGTAGGGGCTTATTCCAGCTGTCTTTGGGCAGTAGACAGAGGACACCCTGAACTGGTTGCCAGCCAATCGTAGGACACACATCGACAAACAACAATTCGCGCTCCCAATCAGGCTGAGGGACAATTTGGAGCAGGCATGTCCAGTTCCTTTCCACACGGGTCACTGCCATGTTTTTTTTCCATCGCTCCTACCTGAAACATGCCTCATTCAAATGAGAAATTTATTAGCAAGCTCTAAAGAACCATGACAATGATCATCATTTGAATATGGTTGCAGCAGGTTTCGGATGGACAACAGGCAGTCACAGGGCGAACATTCACACTCAACATAAAATCCAAAGAGGCCAGAATCAAACACTGGACCTCTGCACCGTGAGGTGGAGGTCGTTACCAGTTGTGCTAACCATGCCATGCTACATATAATCTATGTATCAGTATACATATAATCATCAATATAATTTACAGTGCAGGCAAAGCAAACAGCCTGCAGTCATCTGTTAACAAATTTCCACAACGCGGCTTCTTCAGGACAGCGGGTATGAAAACGGAACACTGTCAACCTGTATTTATACTTTTTATTATCCCTCAGAATGTCCTGGAATTGACCCGATATCCTCAATACCATACCGTCGAAGCTAGCGAACGGTGTCGTTCGTTGTAACTTGAGGCTGCCTGCATTGACCCTAAATCAATGCTTTGCAATCTTGATTTAGCCAAGCTCATATTTTACATAAGGAGACGGGGGAAATTGACGACAAACAACTAACCCAAAACGTCACATAAACACACAAAATTGGACACACGGGTTATATATAGTATATACAAGCATTGTCATCAAATGGTGAGGAAAGTTTTTGCTTTTTTGAATGTTGCTGTGCCGATTACCATTTTGTGTTTACTGAGCGAGTTGCTTGTTCTGTAGCCACAAAGGGAAATATGTCTTCTTGTGCCGGTCCCAAGCCCGGATAAATACAGAGGGTTGTGTCAGGAAGGGCATCCGACGTAAAAGCTTGGCCAAAACAAACATACGGATCAAACCTCTAAAGATGGAGGACACTGAATTGCTGTGGCGACCCCTTGAAGCAAAAGCCGAAAGGAAAAAATAATAAGAAGAAGTATTGTAAACTTGCGGAAAACCACAAACACATCTGTGCTGTGTAAATGCGTCTGCTTTGTGTTTAGGTGAGAACGCTGCAGAGGCTTCCAAAACTCACAGGCCACCGCAACCCATTTACCTTGTTTATTAAAAAAAAAAAAGTTGTCTGCTGATACATGTTGACATTCTCGTAATATTAACATGTTTAATAAATCTAATTGAAATAAAATAGTCAACATGACAATGCAAAATTAAAAAAAATGTTTGAACGTATTTTTATGGAAATAAAAATAGTAACGAGGTTATAAAAGTACCTTAACGTTAGAAATTGTAAAATCTTTGTTTTGCTGAAACCATTACAAATGCACCCCCCCCCCTCCCCAAAATGACAACACAAATGGGAGTTTGTTGTTGTGTCATTTGTTCTTACTAATTTTCCAAATGTCCATAAACGTGACTGCTATGGTAGCACCTCATTTTGTTTTTCTTCTGGCGCTTATAAATGAAATGTATTATTATTATTATTATTATTATTATTATTATTATTATTATTATTATTATTATTTTCATTTTCTCAAGTAAAAAAATAAAGTTTTTTATACATTTGTAACGGTGTCTGAAACTCATGACAAAATGTGAGCGGACACGCGGGGAGGCAACTCTGAAAAGTTGCCTGCCCGGCCATAAAGTTGCCTGCCCCATTTTTCGCAACTTGAAACACAATAAGACAACTAATCGTAAAAAAAAATGTTACAAAGTATAAAGGATTTCTTTAAATTAAGGAAGTACTACAAATGCTCCCTTGCTGAATTTATGGGAAGCATCCCTTGCTGAAGATTTTGCTCCAGTTGTCATTTGTCGTCATGGTGCACAATGCAATGTTTGCGTTGCGTTGTCTGCTCAAAGCCACGTGGCCTCCTCTTTCTAAGCGGATTTCAAAACTTTCAAGTACACTTTTCAGTCACAGTATAGTCCGAAGCACGAAACAGGCTTCTGATTGGCTGCTGTGCAGAGTATGCAAATTGCCAAACGATCGTTCTTATGACAATTTGCATACTCGGCACGGGAGCTAATCGGAAGCCTGTTCCGGACTATACTGTGACTGAAAAGTGTAGTGAAGGTTTTGAGCTGCTTAGAAAGAGGAGTCCACATGGGTTACAGCTGTTTGCTTGTAGCTTTTCCTTTATTGAATAAAACAAATGTTTGATTTGAAAATAAAATCGCTTTTTTTTCTTGAAATAGTTGTCGTCCACCCGGGCCGAGACGTTTTGAAAGTTGTATGCCCGACGTAAAAGTTGTACGCCCCGTGCCACCGGGCAGACGCAATTTCAAACACTCATTTGTAACGAGGAAGTGGGTTACCGATTTTTAACATTAACTGAGAAGAGATGCCAATATTTAGTCGAAAACAGTCTGCACCCTCCTTTTCAAATGTCACGAATTGCCATGCAACCACAATATCTCAAATATTTAATATTGATTCCCCACTTCAATAGATTTTTTTTAATCAATTGACAGGTCATTAGTCGAAAATGAGTCAAAAAACGATTTTATAGGTTTGATCAGTGGCGGGCCTTCATATAGGGCCTGCAAGGCCTTCTCTGCTGGCCTAGGAATATCTGAATCAAAAACTAATTAATTATATTTTGTCCATAAATTATTTGTAAATAATTCCAAATTGTCTTTCAGTTTCCTTTCACTACGTTTTCCCTGTTGCCTTTGTCGCTTTCCCTGTTGCATTTAACCAATCACATTTCAGCCATCATTTGTAACCAGGGTCAGAAATCTACCTGGGGCGCCTTCACAATCAGTTCTGCAGGCCCTGGAGCATAAAAATCAATGTCGATTAAACTGTTGCTTTCACCAATCAGATTTCGAGTTGGCAACCCAAGGCCTGCTTGAAGGTGCTGGAAACTTCAGAGTTTTCGCAAACCATGATTGGCTAATCACTAGCCAATCATAGTATCATGAGTCGTGAGTGATAATCACATACTGGCCAGAGCTAGCACACTGTATCGGTAGCGGACTGCATGACCAAATATATTGTTGTGTTTTTTTTTTTTTTTCGCAGTTTACAGTTTAATGACAGTATTTCTTAAATTTCTTCAAGTCACATGTTATTTCCTGGCTAGTGGCACCCTCTAGTGGACGTTTAGTAACCCCCCCCCCCAACTGATTGATTCAGTCGTAGCACTACAGAAGGCCTAGGAGTGACATGCACGGCCCGTCACTGCTAAATAGTGTGCGATGATGATGTTAATGGTGTCTGAGGGAAGGTTTCTCACATGCCGTCAGATTCTTTGTGTTGGAATCTTTTTTCTTGGCTGAGGAAGAGGAGGAGCCTGCTGCTGTGTGTTCTCAGATCTCGAGCCCTAGGATGGAAGTAACAAACAAATGACAGCCACTGGACACAGGGGCAGTTGTTCAAACCTTAAGAGCAATTGTTGGAAAAGCCCCTCTTCCTAAATTCTACCATTAAATCTTTCCTCAGACCTGTATTGGTCGTTTGGGGCTGACCTGAGCTTGGTCTCTTGGATACGGTGGCCTGCCGCGCTGCTGACGTCCAGGTTGACCATGTGAATGAGGATGCAGATTAGGTGGGTGATGACATTGATAGTGCTGCCCTTTGGATTTAGTCCACCCCAAACGAAGCTCCTCCTCCTCTGTTGCAATAGGACGAATAAAAGTTGTGAAGGATTATTTTTTAATTATGGCGAGCCCATTCCTTTGTTTCTCGCCTTACCTTGAACTTGTTTCTGTTTTTCTCGCCTGGCTTGGACGCAGCAAACAATTAAGATGATGAGCAGTAACAGAGCAAGGCCTGATAAGGACAAATACAAACTGATGAAGACTGACAAAACATGTTTGAAGTGTTTGGTTGGTGTTTCATTGGTAAAGCAAATTTACCTCCCATACCAGCCAGGATGCTCACCGTGATTCTAAAATCAAGACCGAATAATTCTTTGGGGAAGATAGATGAGCCTGTAATGATGCCACAGTGAGAGAAGAACATGTTACAGCAGCAACAGAAACAACCTATGAAAAACATAATCTGCATAATACTCACTTGAGTCAGTGCAGTTTTGTTTTACAGCTTCACTGCTCATGAAACTGACATGATTGGAAACTTGGCATCTGAATGAATCATATGCCACATTTTGGGCAATTTGCATCACAGTCCGCTTCTTTTCCTGGGGCAAAAGCTTTTCATTCTGAAACCACTTGACCGTGACTTCCGGCATCTATTTGTTCAAAAAGATACATGCAATAGTTCACCTGGTAACTTAAAATACAAAGAATGTCGCAAAGATTCTTCTCGATTTACATGCATTGAAAATGTGAGGTTTTACTATGCTAAATGCATTTATAGATGTGATCGCTACAGGATATGACAATAAGGAACTGTAAAAGGAACAGAAAAAAAGTTTGGTTCATGCTGAAGTGCTCATCATAGTCAGGTGAAGATAAGTTTATCTTGATAATTGTTGTCTTATTGCTAAAAAAAAGTCATTGTCTTTCGTCAACATTGGAGAAGAAAAAAACAACACTGAACTCACATATTGCTCTTACCTGACCAGGCACGCAGGTGAATTTCACTTTGGGCAAGGCACATTCCATTGTCAAGCCTGGCTTTGAGACAGGATCTGATCAGATTTGAAAGATCAACAATTATTTTCCAAAGCTACTGGCCCCGTAACATAAAAATAATTGTTTCCAATCCGTTTTAACCCTTTACAGAGTGATGAAGTACAGTACTAAGTTATTTAACATCAGGAAAACTTTGTAGGGTGTTAGTTTAAAAAACATTGATAACCCTTAAAGGACAACCGACGTCACTTATTTGTTTCCTAACTGACATCAGAAAATCGTTTTATAGCATCTAAAATACCCAAAACACGCAGGCTGATATTTTTAGTCAAATGAAAAACACCAATAAAAATGTCTTAAAATGTCCAAAATCTGCAAAATATTGAGCTGCGAATTGGGCATTTTCAGAAAGTCCCGCCCCCAGTTCGTGACGTCACGCCAAGACGTCTTGCATTGCTGGAGAATCAAAACAATGGCTTCAGATTCGGAGATAACGCTTTCTTGTTACACATCCAGTTATGAATATGATTCAAATAGTTCTGAAGAGGAAAGCATACATGTTTGCAATCGATTAAAGAATTTATTCTGTGCCATTTTGAGGCAACATTGGCTGGAAATGTCTCACCCAAAAAGAGGCAGAAAATGGCGACCTCTTGTAGACATGACAGTGTATTTTCCACAGGCTGATAAATTCCTTATATGGAGCTTGGACTCCCTCTTCTGGCGCAACACAAGGTTTTCAGACCAAACAAGCATTGACGTGATGGAATTACTGCTACAATGTGTATAATAAATGCCTATATTGTTTTCCTTTCAAAAATAATCATAATAATAATGAAAAGCCGATTGGAAGAAGGCTGGCACATTTAAATTTGTCACATCTCGTCGCCGTCCTGGGCGTGCCCCGCCCGTCCTGTCACCTCCTCCGCTGCTCCCGGGGAGACGGCCCCTCCCATCATCACGCACCTGGGTCCCCACAGCTGATTGTCATTCCCTTGATTGTGCCTTCTGACTATATCTACCGATCGCGCTAGACAGTCGCCGTCGGAGTATTCTGGAAGCTACCCTGCTACTTCCGTGCCGTCAGATCAGCTGTGACCGATCTCCCTCACTCACCTCATCCTGCTGTCATTTTTTCATGCGTGCCTCAGTAAAGACTTTTGTTCACGACTATCTGTCTCGCCGTGTATTTTGGATCCGCACTCCCCGCTTTCCTTTCGTCACTCGAGCCCAGCCCTCGAGCCTCAAGTGACGTGACATAATACTCCGACCAACTATGGATCCCGCCGGCGAAGACAGATTTCTCGCCGCCCTCACCGAGCAAACGGAGCGTTCGAGCCAGCTGGCCCGAGCCATCGCGGAAATCAGCCAAATTACCACCATGCTGGCTCAACGCTTCGAGGCGGCTGAGGCACGCATTTCCGCGCTCACGGCCATGCCTTCCCCGCCCGTGAGTAGGCACGCTCCTCAATTTCCTCTTCCCTCCCGCTACGCAGGCGAAACCGGGCGCTGCGCTCAGTTTTTAATGCAGTGCACACTCGTGTTTGAGCAACACCCATACGCCTGCGTTAGCGATGAGGCGAAGGTAGCCTTCATCACCAGCCTGCTCACGGGAGAAGCCGAGACGTGCGTGCTGGCCATCCGCGAGTCCCGACCGGAGCTGCGCACCTCGTACACGGACTTCGTCGCCGAGTTACACCGGGTTTTCCATCATCCGGTGACGGAGTCCGAAGCTGAGGGGAGATTACTGGACTGCGTCCAAGGGGCCCGTTCAGCCGCGGAATACGCCGTCGACTTCCGCATCCAGGCCGCTGGCAGCGGCTACGGCGACCGAGCGTTGAGGGGGGTGTTTCGTCACGGATTGAACACCGATCTCAAGGACGAGTTGGCTACCCGCGACGCTGGCACCACCTTCGACGACCTGGTTGCCATAGTCATCGGCCTGGATCACCGACTTCGAGAGCGACAGAGGGAGCAGCGCGGCCGGCGCCTCGAAGCCGGTCCAGGTCTCCCACACCTGGCGGCGAGCGTGTGCGGCGCCTGGAGGAATCCCCCGAACCCATGATCCTCGCGGGAAGGAACGACCACACTACCCCCGGGGCTCGTCGCACCCAAGGCCCCCAGGCGAAGACCTCAGGTCCACGCAAGTCCCCGTCAGGCCCGATGGTCACTCTTCCTCACCCGTTTTAACTTTTCTCTCACCTACTGCCCAGGGTCACAGAACACCAAGCCCGATGCCCTATCCCGCATCCATGAGCCGGCAGAAAAGGAGGAGACCACCACCAACATTCTGCCGGCCCAGCGCATCCTGGGTGCCCTGAGGTGGGAGGTTGAGAGAAAAGTCCAGCAAGCCCAGGGGACGACCCCCATCCCCAGGGGCTGTCCAAAGGATCGCCTGTTCGTCCCCCCCCCCCTCTTCGCACGGAGGTGCTCGTCTGGGGGCACACCTCCAGGATTGCCTGTCACCCAGGGGTCAACAGGACGATCCAACTCATCGCCCAACGATTCTGGTGGCCGGGGTTCCGGAGGGACATCACCCTCTTCGTGAAGGCCTGCCCGACCTGTGCCTGTGGGAAAGCCTCCCATCAGCCCCCGGCAGGACTCCTCCGGCCGCTACCGGTACCGTCGAGACCCTGGTCCCACATCTCCGTCGACTTCGTGACAGGCCTCCCCCCCTCCCGTGGCAAGACGGTCGTCCTTACTGTTGTGGACCGATTCTCCAAGTCGGCCCACTTCGTCCCGTTAACCAGGTTGCCGTCCGCCATCGAGACGGCTCAACTCCTGGTTAACCACGTCGTCCGTCTCCACGGGATTCCGACGGACATCGTGTCGGACCGGGGACCGCAGTTCGTGTCCAAGGTATGGAAACGTTTCTGTCGGTCCCTAGGGGCGTCGGCGAGCCTGTCGTCTGGATACCATCCCCAGACCAACGGACAGACGGAGAGGAAGAACCAGGACCTGGAGGCGGCCCTCCGGTGCGTGTGCCTCCACAACCCGGCGTCGTGGGCCCTGCACCTACCCTGGGTGGAGTACGCCCACAACTCCCTGGTCTCCGCAGCCACAGGTCGGTCCCCATTTATGTCCGCCTGTGGCTATCAGCCGCCCTTGTTTCCCACTCAGGAGGGCCAGGTGGAGGTCCCGTCTATTGAACATCACCTCAGACGGGCCCACCGAGTCTGGAAGGAGACCAGGGACGCCCTGACACGCACCGCATCCCGGAACCAGCGGGTGGCGGACCGTCACCGGAGACAGGCACCCAACTACCAGGTCGGGCAGGAGGTGTGGCTGTCGACGAGGGACCTTAGGCTGGCAGGGTCTTCAGCCAAGCTGGGCCCACGCTTCACGGGTCCCTTCCCCATCGAGGCCATCCTCAGCCCAGTCTCGGTGAGGCTCCGGCTGCCACCCACCATGAGGATCCACCCCGTTTTCCACGTTTCCCTCCTCAAGCCAGTGGAAACCTGCTCCTTAGCCCCCACGCCCACCCCCCCACCTGCCCCCCAGGATGTTGGCCGACGGACCGGTCTACACCGTGCGGGAGATACTGGACTCCAGGCGCATGCGCAGAGGAGTACAGTACCTGGTCGACTGGGAGGGCTATGGACCGGAGGAACGACAGTGGGTCCCACGTGCCTGGATCCTTGACCCGTCTCTCATCCGGGCGTTCCATGCGGCTCACCCCTCCAAACCTGGTGGGCCGCCAAGAGGCGTCCGTTGAGGGGGGGGGCACTGTCACATCTCGTCGCCGTCCTGGGCGCGCCCCGCCCCTCCTGTCACCTCCTCCGCTGCTCCCGGGGAGACGGCCCCTTCCATCATCACGCACCTGGGTCCCCACAGCTGATTGTCATTCCCTTGATTGTGCCTTCTGACTATATCTACCGATCGCGCTAGACAGTCGCCGTCGGAGTATTTTGGAAGCTACCCTGCTACTTCCGTGCCGTCAGATCAGCTGTCACCGATCTCCCTCACTCACCTCATCCTGCTGTCATTTTTTCATGCGTGCCTCAGTAAAGACTTTTGTTCACGACTATCTGTCTCGCCGTGTATTTTGGATCCGCACGCCCCGCTTTCCTTTCGTCACTCGAGCCCAGCCCTCGAGCCTCAAGTGACGTGACAAAATTAAAAGGTTCCGATTGATATCAACTGGTTCACGTGAAATAAACTGCAATTTCAGTCATCAATCAAGCGGAAGGTAACAAGGAATTGATACATACCCAGCACACACAAATATAGCCTTGTCGGATCGTTTACGCGTTTTCCTTTAATATCATATACCTCAGGAACATAGAAACCTTCACTACTTCTCTCCAGGTTTGTCAGCTTCAGAGAGCCGTTGTGAAAAATATCGTCATGCTTTCCCCTAACCATCCGGTCTGGTCTTTGATCAAAGATTTTGGTCTTATTGTGCATCCATCTCAAATTTTCGTTTTTTTGGAGTTTGTGGTGCAAAGGCACAGCAAAATGTCCGCCGACTGGGCCGTAAGCGCCACAACCATGGTGAGAGTCTGGAACAAAAGGAAAGAACAATCAGAGATGGACCAATTGTTTTAGATCCTGAGTAGTTTGTACATTTGCCAAATATGGTGGTTTAATCACGCAATTGTAGTGGTTTTTATTTAATTGTTTGTGTGTGTAAGTCTTTTTATCTCATCTTTTCTTTCTTGTGTTCCATTTAGTCAAACCGCACATTAACATTGTTTCCATCACTTCCTGTTTTTTCACACTTTCAGCCTAAGCAGGCCATCTCAATATACTGACTGGATTAGCATGTAACACCAGTATGTAGATACGCTACAGTGACCTATATTCCACACAATTGTTTCTGTCCAGTGAACCGAGCGCACTCTGTACTCGCAGTCGTATATCATTGCATTTTTGTGAAGTACGTAATTGTTGTGCGTGGGATTTTCCAAGCTATGCAGTTTATGATGATGTATTACACATGTTTCCCTCCATGCTGGTTCTTGAAATTTCCGAATATGACAACGAGAAACGTAGGGAAATTTTTTTTGCTAACACTACAGTTTATAAAGGTGAGTAAGTTGTATTTTTATAACTCATAGAAGTGGTAGAATATATATTTTCTCCATAACTGCCAAGTTTCAAGCAAAAAGCAGCATTAGCATATATATTTCTAGAGCTCGCAATTTTCTTTCCTAGTATTCAGTGACAGCTATTTTTGATTCCTGCCTGCATTCGATCGTTGATATTTACTAATTCATATTCTGAATCTTTTCTTGTGTTGTCTGTTCTTGTTTAGAATTTCAAAAGCTTTCCAATGGTCCCTTACTCGTTAAGATCTGCCAAAAATTGAGAAAGTTATGATAGTTTAAACTGTAATAAAGAAATCACACAAAGGTCACAGATTTTCATTGTTTTAACTGTGTAATTAACAGGCATAAAATCCCCTCATATTTCTAAAATAAAAATTCCATTATTTCCTTATCATTTGTCATAGAACAATAATATATACATCATTTGAAAGCAATTTAAATGCCATTTAATATGGTATTAGAAAATGTGTGATGAATAATTACTGATAAATGTTGTCACATCGCTACATATGTATTTTGAAGGAATGTACACAAGACTGAATGTGTCGTGTACAAACAGCCGGATTACAAATTGATTTTACGTGACAGCAAAGCTGAAACCCTCAAAGGGGAAAAGCTGATTTTATTAAAATCACGTAATTATTTTTTGTTGTCATATCAACGTGAGATGACTTCTGTGAAAGTAGCAACTATTCAAAGCTGACCAATAATTACATTTTCAGGAATCTTGAAAATGAAAAAGCACGTGGTACTAAATATGAACGAATAAGTTTTATACTTGCGGAAGTAAGACAACAGCAGAGCAGGAGCACGGAGGCAATTGACAAAGCAACCATCTCCACCATCAGCTTCATGGTTAGCTGACAAGAACTACTGCTTGAACGTTATTTCCTGTTGAAGCAGTCAGGAACTCATTTCTCTGCGTGGCCTCAAAAAGAAAGTCGTTCATGCCCCCTACAACCCCACACCCAACATGACTTAAAATGCTCCGTAAGCAGTTTTACAGCACTATTATCCATCCATCCATCCATCCATCCATCCATCCATCCATCCATCCATCCATCCATACCCCATATTCCTCATTAGGCTCGTGGGGGTGCTGGAGCACTATTATTATTATTATTATTATTATTATTATTATTATTATTATTATTATTATTATTATTATTATTATTATTATTATTATTATTATTATTGTGGTGACCCAATGAGGGGAAAAGGCCACAGGAAAAGATTATTATTAAAATTAAAATTACCAAAATTGTTCAGAGTATTAAAATTATGCTGATGATTATTATTATGATTCGTATTAATCTTATTATTAAATTCATGATGATGATTATTATTATCATTATTGTTATTATTTATTGATAAACGAACTTAGCAATTGAATTAGAAAAATGCAATGGGTCCATTTTTCCAGAAGGTAGCGCTGTGACACCTATTAAAATACAGTCCTAAAAGATTACCTAAAAACTGAATGCTAAACTTTTAATAACTATTAATATTGGAGACATGAGAAGATATTTCAACTGAATTCGTCCATTTTTAAAAGGGGGAGTCATTTAGTGATCACATAAAACACAGCGAGTTCTCACATCCTGCCTTCTTGTGTTCCTGTGTGCGACACAGATGACCCTGTTCTGTTAAATGGGCCTTTATAAATAGAACAGATATTTTTCCACTGTGGGGTCCGACATCTGACCAAAGACACCACACCAACGTTCAAGGTCCAATCACAGTCTTTTCCCACAAAACGCAAGGACCAATCAGCCCCACATGACAACATCACCATGGCAATTAAAATGATTAACTCTGATCAAATCAAAAATATTGTTGCTTGTGAGTGTTTTGGGACAAAATCAGAGCTTGGGAATACTGGTGATTTGAAGTCCAGGTAGCTTCAGACTTTAAATGTTGCGACATGTTTTGTCTCAATTCTGTACAACAAACAGTATTTGCCTTCAAATACTGGATGACTCGAATCAGGCAAAGGAAACATACCACATTCCTGATGTCATTGTTGATGTGCACAACTTGTTTTGGTTTACTTATTTGGAACAATGACATGGCTCAAAATCTTCCAGGGTATTGTGCATGTGCAAATAGGTATCTCGCCAGGGTGCCAGCCATTGTCGTTGTGTGATTATATGTGAGACGCAATGGGGGCAACTGCTGAATATCTTTAAAATAATAACAATGATACTGAAATATGAGAGCTTAATTCAAGATGTAATCCTTCTTATTGTGGTTATGAACACGGTATGTTTAATATATAAAGAGTCAAATAATTTTCTTCTTCAGTATTCTTGAGTAAAGCCCATACATAACTCCCTTTGAGGTTCTTGTCGTCTGAACTGTCAGCATTTGTGAGCGGACACTGACGACAGAACATGACACAGATACTCCTTTTTGGGTTTGTTTATTTATTTATTTATTTGTCCAATCATCCATTTTAGCTTAGGCCGGCCTGTAGTAAATATAGATTTCTGCCCTGTTTCAAGTAGAGGTATCACTTTGAAGAATTTGCTTCCGAGTGGGGCAGTAATGAAGAGAATGTGGTCATGTGACTACGTGATTACTCAAATGAGCCAACCGTGACTTCAGAAAGTCATATTGGGTTGGTGAAAACGAGTCATGTGGCACGAGACAAACCAGAATAGACAGGAGCAACAAATATAATTAGCGAATGGTATGTAGCTTAATGTAATGCTGTAAAAGTAGTGTTTGTTCTTACCAAAAATTGACAAATAGCCGTTTTCAGCAGTTTCTGACGAGGATTGGTCCTGGGATTCATAAATCCATGAATATGAAAATAAATATGACCAATCCCGCTTTTATCTACAGAAGGCCTCTGGGGATAATCTTGCTGAGGGCCACTCCACATAGCGGTCTAAATTTGGAGCACAATGGGAGTGATGAAAGGGCAATGTGGCTGATTGAGGAGAAAGGTGTGCGGGATTCTGGGGGTAATGGAGAGATTCGGACCAGGAGATGGAATGTGTGTGAAGCTGTCAACAGCAGGGGTAGGTCCTCTGAAGTAAAAAAAAAGCAGATGGGTTCCAGACTGCCTCCGTTTTCCTCGTCATTCCCCAGAAAAAAAACATTTCTCATAAATATTCAGAATAAAGGTTGTTGAACATATCAAAATGTATCCTCATTCAATGTTGAGGATGAAGAATGTATGACTCCAAGACTGCGCACAGATGTAATATCAATTTGCTGATCGACGACATCATTTATTTTATCCATGTTTTATGCTTGCAGATTGGTGATCAACTCTTAAATCTTGAACGTATGAATCCTAGTGATAAGTGTTATATTGTCTATGTGTTTTTGCAGCAACTTTTGTGTTCAGTCTATTAAGATTCAAGGACCACTGTTGTGATCTGGTTGGCGACCAACAGGTGCTGGTCGTCCCGATCAGTGGCGGACTGCCACGTTCGGATTGGCGACCAATGGGTAGCGCTGTCAGCCTTGCCTGCTGCCTCGCAGGTGCTGGTCGTTCCCAATCAGTGACACTCAAAAGGACTCCCGGCACGACCATTCGCTGTCGGGTCATTGTTGTATGCTTTGTATGCAATTGTATGCATTGTATGCTGCGCATGTGTTTGTTTAACTACTGGGTCTGACGTGATTGTGTTCATATAGCGAATTACCCCAACAAACCTTGGCAGACTTTTACCCTTGGTTTTCTTTTGATACTTTGTATTTTTCTGTTCAAATGATTTTAACGTTTTAGATTTTGTTCCTGTTGACTTTATTATAATACAATTTCTCAAATACAACCTGCTGCTCCCTCCTGCCTGCTTTTTGGGATCCACAACTGCCATCACCACCTTGCAAACCGCGACAACCATAACATAGACTCGACTGAGCTTTAGCGTTTAGCTAAATTGGATCCCATTTGGAAAACATTTTTTTTAAATGGAGGATGGAAATATTTAGATTGAAGGCTGTTGAACTTCATTTCAAATATTATTCTCATTCAATGATGGGGATAAAGAATGTATGACTCAGAATACAAGAATCACTATTTCCATATTACTAGTGTATATCTTTTTTTCCTTCAATTGTTATCACCTTTCAATGCTGCAAGACAAGACGTGCTGACATGCGGGATAAGCTGTTTCATTTTCCTTTTTTCTTTCTTTCTTTCTTTCTTTCTTTCTTTCTTTCTTTCTTTCTTTCTTTCTTTCTTTCTTTCTTTCTTTCTTTCTTTCTTTCTTTCTTTCTTTCTTTCTTTCTTTCTTTCTTTCTTTCTTTCTTTCTTCTCTCTCTCTCTCTCTCTCTCTCTCTCTCTCTCTCTCTCTCTCTCTCTCTCTCTCTCTCTCTCTCTCTCTCTCTCTCTCTCTCTCTCTCATTCTCTCACTCCAGTTTTGGGTCAGTCATTTTATCACCATGTAAGGCTACCAAGCTGTTCTGCTCCTAAAAAAAACAGATGTGTAAAAAAACTCATTCTTGACAACAGGAAATAAAAAGTCTGAGTCTCGTTGAAGAAGACGAAAACACTGAAAGCATGTGAGCTGCATTTGCAAAAGCCTGCGTAAGAAGGAAAGACAATGGGACAACAAAGCAATTGTTAAACTTCTTAGCCAGTTTAAAACCGGCTGTAATCACCTAAATATTGACAAGACTGTCACACTTTTGGTAGAGTTCTTTTCATCGCACACTTTCACATTCCAGCCCGGATTGAATCTACCTTAAAGGACAACCGACGTCACTTTTTTGTTTCTTAACTGACATCAGAAAACGTTTTACAGCATCTAAAATACCCAAATCACGCAGTATATTTTTATTCAAATGCAAAACACAAATAAAAATGACTTAAAGTGTCCAAAATCTGCAAAAAATTGAGCTGCGAATTGGGCATTTTCAGAAAGTGCCGGCCCCAGTTTGTGACATCACGCCAAGACGTCTTGCATTGCTTGAGAATCAAAACAATGGCTTCACAATCGGAGAATATGCTTTCTTGTTACACCTCCAGTTATGAATATGATTCAAATAGTTCTGAAGAGGAAAGCATAATGTTTGCAATCGATTAAAGAATTTATTCCATGCCATTTTGAAGCAACATTGGGGGGGAAACGATCACCAGAAAAGAGGCACAAAATGGCGACCTCCTGTGGCCACCTCCGTTTCCACAGGCTGATAAATTCCTTATATGGAGCTTGGACACCCTCTTCTGGCGGCTTTTGGGTGCAACACAAGGTTTTCAGACCAAACAATACAGCAAAATACATTGATGTGATGGAAGGACTGCTACAATGTGTCTTTTTTTCGGTCAGGGGGTGTTCCTTTAGCGACGTCACGTACGGACTCGTCACCAACTCAAAAACAAGACTTCCTGAATATTCAGCGTGAGTCTTAAAACGTAAAATATAGCTATATGCGGTGGAATCTTTTTAAAATATGCTCAGTAGAAGTCATTTGAAGCCATTTTACAAATTATGGACACAACTTGTCCGGAGACGTCGGTTGTCCTGACGCTTTGACAGCTTGTCTCATGTGCCTGCTGAGAAAACATTTGTATTATCTTTTGTTCACACTGCACGCAGTCTTGAACTTGTGCTTGTCTTCCTTAATGCATCTTCATCTTATAGTCTAAGATGGAAACTGTCTAAGACTTAGACAGTTTCCAAGCCTTCACACATGCATACATGTTAATTTTCAGAAATCATAAATCGGGAGATTTTCGTACTTCAGTCTGTGGTGCATGTTAAAATAATGTGAGCGTTACAAAGGTGTAAATTAGAAGTAAATAAAACACAAAAATGCTTTCATTGTTTATTTATACATTCAATTAGTAGACAAATGTATTTTGTTTTTTACATTTTTATTTGTTTCACCTTACAAATGGACTGTCTGTATTGTGTCAAATGCTTTATGAAGTGATTATTGTGGTCAAAATCGGGAGTCTCACGACCAAATTGTGAGACTTAACATTTATGCACAGTACACAGAATTTACATTTCATGTCCAGTCGACTATTAAAAAAAGAAATACTTCTGTGCGAATTAATATCCAAACACTGTTATTCTTCTGGTATTTCTGTTTTTACTTTCACCTGATTTGCTTTTTTCATCTATTTTTTGTTGTTGTAGTTTTAGTCCAAATAGAGGATGTAGCCCAGGGGTTTGAACACACAAAGGCACAACCCCCCCCCCCCACCCCCCTCCCAAAAAAAATATGATTGGGGACTGGTAAATCTCAAACTTCCATAACATATAACTTTCTGTGAATCTCTCCCCCCCCCCTCTCTTTCTCTTCTCTCTCTCTCTCTCTCTCTCTCTCTCTCTCTCTCTCTCTCTCTCTCTCTCTCTCTCTCTCTCTCTCTCTCTCTCTCTCTCTCTCTCTCTCTTGCTACCATCCCTCCCACTCTCCTGTTTACAGCCTTGAATATCTGACATTTCTTTGTCTTTCAAACACCAGTCAGACCTGCTGCCATCTGAAAGGTAAGTAGCAACATCCTTCTTGAATCAAAAGCTTCAGTGTTTTTGTTGCGTGTTAGGTAGAAGGTAAGGTTTTAATTAGGGGTAATGGAGGGACTTTGAAATTCACAACTTCATCTTGAATTTTCAGTTACTTCATTAGGTACACTGACTCAAACTCAGACATTCAATAGAAGAGCTGTATCCCAAATTTGGCAGTTAGAGTCCTCGAATTATGCTCAGCTTTGTTTGAGTTATTCAAAGTGAATTCATTCCACTGTGAATTTATAAATCTGTTTGTTTGGATGAGTGTGGAACTGTATTACATCATACTAAAGAACGTCTTATATTTAGCACAAACACTATAGATGAACAGGGTGACCAAAAATATTAGAAACATATCTGACTACACATGTTAAATGTATTACATTTTATGTTGAATTTACCCCATTGTACTAAATTTTATTGAATCAAGCGGATGCGGTAAATAAAATTATCTGTATCAAGATACATTTTGAAATACATGTATAGTCAGTCTCCTTAAATGCACCAAGTGGTTTTATTTTGCGCACTGGATGAAATAATATTGAATAAATCCTCCTCAAAAAAATTATGTGTAGTGTGCAGTGCGAATTTCAACCAGAGTCATGAACAACTTATTAAAAGAATATATCTCTGACAAAAAGTACTGAAGGTATTCAATATTATTTTGTCAAGTGGCTGCGCACAACAAAATCATCTGTATTTGTTTGTATTTTCACAAGTCGAGATATAGACAACTTCAAAAATGCATCTGGATCCAGATGACTTTATTTTGTGCAACCACTTGATGAAATAAAATAGAGTAAATTCAACACACCATTTTTATCAGTGAGGCTTACAAAACAGGCTTCATGTTAATGATTTAATAGAAGAAACTTGTTTTCCTTCATGACTTGTCCATCATCACTTTAACTCGTCTGTGCAATGTGGCTAGAGTTTCCATAGCAGCTGAAGCACAGTTAGATGGAAACTATGAATGAGTCTGAAGATAAGGAATGCTGCTGCCAAGCAGAGGCACTCGTCAGCTGTTAAAAGTGAGAGCGAGCATCACCACATCTTCAGATTATGATGTGCGGCTCACCTTATGCTCTTTTCAAGTTCTTTGAGGAAGTAAAGTGTGTTCAGGCATCATTGATTGCACACTCCAAGTGGCGTCACACTTTGTGAACTTTCACAAGCAGCCACATGACGCTGCACAGCAACGCTGAAGCAATACCATGCGAACAATAGCTGTTTTGTGTTCACTGACTGGATGGGAAGCTGCCACCTCCATCTCAACAAAAATAAACAAACACAAAAATGTTAACAATCTTTTGCAAAATGTGTTCATCAGATTGTATAATAAACCCGCCTGACTACTCGGCGGTGCAATGCTCTTACACGAATGATGGCTTCCGCTACCAACATACATAACGACTTGGTGAAAAACCAAGATTTACAATCCGTTTGGGAGCTGAGTTTAGCAGATGGGAGGTAAGTTTAGCAGAGGGCTCGAAAGCTTCTCGGTTTTACTGGCAACACTGAATTATTTTCACTCATCAGCAGCGAGAAACAGAGGATTACTTGCGCATTGTTCCGTGAAGGAACAGCTGATGGTCTAACTTTGACGGTGTAATATTGTCGCAGTGTGTGACAAATGTGAGCGATGATCAGTGACGTACGGTGAGGTTCATGGCTGGTGAGGCACTGACGTCATCACAGTCAGATTTATAAAACTATGAACTCCACAGAGTAGCTTATTCACCATTTGATTGGCAACAGTTAAGGTGTTTTGTTTAAAATGTCATGTCAGCATTCTTTATATACTGTATACAAACTGTAGCATAGAAAAAAAGAATAAAAAAACGTTATTATCGTGTTACCTTTACTTATGAAGGAAGTCCAAGTCTCTCTGTCTCACTGGAGATCACTGCCAGTGAAGAAAGTCGTCCTTGATCAGTCCTGTTCCGACTGTATGTTTTCAGTCTTTTCAGTGCTGAGAATAACCGCTCCACTGATGCTGGACTAGCTGGAACAGTGAGCACGAGTTGGAGCAACTTTGTCGCTTCAGGAATAGTTTCAATGAGATCCTTCTTGGCTAAAAAGCTGAGAAGCTGTCCAGGAGATTTACATTCATCCCTCGCCGTTTGTGAGCTATACAGTCCGGTGTTGGTCTTCCTTTAATTATTATCTCCTGCTTCGATTCAATTTAGATATGTAATCCATCATTCTGAAAATAAGGCCAAGCAACACGAAAATACGACTGGATGGTTGCACTTAACTTGCTAACTATTTACTGTAGATTGCTGTCCCTAATTCTAGCTTTGAAAGGCGCTTAAAATGTAATGTAATGTATTATTATTATTATTATTATTTATTATTATTATTATTATTATTATTATTATTATTATTGGAATTACCATTATTAGTCTTGCAGTGGAGAAATTTACTTTTCACAGCAGCAAAGTTATGAAAGGAATGGAATTATTATAGTATTTAAAAATATGACATAGAGCGTCATTCGCGGATTTGTTTGGGTTTTGTTTTTTCATGCTTGTGGGCAGATAAAGCGCTGGCCATGGCCTCCAGCAATGTTTATTTTTTCCAAAAGGGGGCAGCATTTCCCTTTTTTCCCATGTTAGCAATCTTCAGCTGTTGTTAAAGCGCTACACAAACCAATATGTATGTATTGCATTGTACTTTGGACAGCTGCCCTCATTTCAAGCTCATATAACTCCAGACCCATACAATTTAGGAATTAACTTTTTTTTTCTCATGACAGAAGAGTGTCTAATGTTTCTAATGCTGTGTTGAATGTTTATGTAGTCCTAAAACTCAATATCCAGAGGGTCCTGGAATTCAAGTGACAATGACAAAGGCCCTGGCACTGGAGTGGACACATTTTTGCAAATGTCTGGCAGAGTTAAGTGTGATAAAAGTATCAGAAGGAAGCAACCTGTGAATCTCTCGACCTTGCAAGTTTCATTTTCTCGGTTACTAGCTTACATATGGTTTGGAAATGATCCTGATGAAGGTATAATGGTGTCTCAATAAGTGGGTCCATATTACATCCACTGATGTGAACGATGCAAATGCTTGGCCAGTGGTTGGCAGTATGAGTAGACTTCAAGAGTTAACTTGTGGGGAATGAGGCGTTAACATGTCGAGTTATAATCAGGGACTCAAAAGTTCAGAAGGGGAAGAAACAAATCAGAGTGATAAGGAAAGAGAGTAGCGGCTCATAAAATATCTTAAAGCTCACTAGCTAGTAAAAATAGCAAATAACTTGGCAGAGGTGGCACGCGAGTGCAAGATGGTCACTGTTAGCAGCAGCTACTAATACAAAAGAATGATCACCTTGTCACATTGGCATTGTTCAGAGGAAAATCCCCCATCGGATCATAAAAGGGATTCAATGCCGCGATGAATGACATTTACCCCCCCCCCCCCTCCATGTGCTCACATTCATTTCCCATCAAGCTCGGCATGTCACAAGACTTATTTGGCACATGATCATGCTGGGGAAATATGTAAAAGCAGCCGTGGCGACTTTGACTTCACATTGTCGTCATGACATCAGATGCTGCTGCTCCTGCTCGTCTGGGATGACGAGTCAACAGACATTAACTGGCGCCTCTGACCAGTTCCTTTATCATCATGCCATGTGCTGTGCTGCAGCGGCGGTGGCATGATCACAAGGGAGAGCGAGCGGAGGCACCAACGTTTTGAACCAATTTCAGACGCTTGAGGGACTGGCTGACACCAAAATAAAATGCATTATAGTAATCCATACTTTTTTTGGCAATTTATTGGCAGGCCTAGCTCACGGGCAGAAGTTAGTGGTACTTAGATAGTCGTAGTGCCTCTTGTAAAAGGTCTTCTTGTTTTCTTTCACCTCCAGAAGATTCAAAGTAATCTGCTGTAGAACCACTTCGGACCTGAACTCTTCAGCAGGCATCCTGGGCTACTTTCATGTCCTGATTCCCTAAGCTTGCCATCTCGCCCTCGCCTCTCTTCAGCCACACAGCTAACCACTACTAGCCCAAACATGGAGCGTGTCCAGCACATCACCAAATCGGCCATCCGCCGTGCATCCCAAATCGAGGTGACTCCGCAGGCCAAGAGGAACCTGCAGGAGCTATTTGTCAACTTTACCCTCATCCTCATCTGCCTGCTTCTCATCTACATCATTGTTCTGCTGAGCAGCTGATGTTGCGTCTGTGGACCATGAGGCACCCTCACACTTCACTGATTCACTCCATGTGTGACTGCATGTCTCCCTACTGCTGCTCCAAGTCTTTCTCTGACTTGGGTGCAATTTATTTAAGGACGTTCTGCACATTTCCTACAATGTGACACATTAACTGTCAGGAAAAAAAAAAAACAATGTGTGTTACTCACAGCTGCTCGGGACTTACACGGCGAGATGGTTTATGTCACACTCCCATCCTGAGATCGAAAGAAGAAACCATCACTTGATGTACACTGTTAAATAAACACAGCAAAAATGGAATAATTGAAAACATTATTATTCGCTGTCTAAGATGACATTGCTATGCATGGCCTTATCTTGACAAGACAAGTAGAGTACTTGTGAACTAAACTCCAACATTTTAAATGCAAAAAAATACGGTGTACCACTACTGGTCCAAATATGGTACTCTGATGTTCATTGCGTTTAGTCAAACAACCCCATTCAAGTATTAAACAGATTAATCTATGTAAAACGGTGCCATGTTGATCATCCGCTGCAGACCAGAAGTGACATCCAAGGACCAGGAGATTTACCACTGCCCGTTGAGATGTGTCGCTTGACAGACTGCAAACGGCAATGGATTTGGTGGAGCGACACAGTTGGTCTGCCCGCCACGTCGTCTATTTTGCATGATTAACCATGATTGATCACTACAGAGAAGTGTTGTAATATTCCACCTCTGCCTTCAATCTGCATTGCGGCACAATTGTTGCCTCAAGATTGAGAACCTGGATGTTTTCATGGTTGTCTGTCTCGATCTTCTCCCCACGACTGAACGCCGTCCAATTCAGGAGGAAATGAGCTGGGATAGACTCGAACATCTCGCCGCAACCATTTACAGGATACGCAAGGCCGAAAATGGATGGATGGATGCTTTTTAGGGTGAAAATAGTTAGGTGCCATATATTTGAGTGAGCCTGTTTTGTTAAAATGGATGATGAAATGGCTTCGGTCAGAACTGCAATGTCGGTGCTTATTAAACTACCTAGTTGGATCGTTGTTTTATTTATTCTCCCAAGAGTGAGAAGACCTACAAATGCCATTAACTGGTACACAAAAACTCGTGTTGCTAAATTCAATCATACAGGGCTGCAAATTTCGTAACATCCTTCTATCCATTTTCTAATCCGTTTATCTTCACATGGGTCGCTAGAGCCTATTCCAGTCTTCTCCAGGCAGAACGCGGGATACATCCCTAGCCGGTTGTCAGCCGATCACAGGGCACTCATAGACAAACACACATTTGTGCCCAGTCACAACTAGGAACTGTCATGATCTGGTTGGCGACCAACGGGGGGCGCTGTCGGCCCCGCCTGCACCTGCACAGGTGCTGGTCGTCCCGATTAGATTGGCGACCAGCGGGTAGCGACGTCAGCCCTGCCTGCAGCCTCGCAGGTGTTGGTCATTTAATCATTGACATTTAAAAGAACACCCGGCACGACCATCCGGTGCCGATTCATTGTTTGTTTGCTGCTTGGTTGCAGCATGCATCGTGTACGTGTTTGTTTAACCTTGGCGGGCTTTTACTTTTGGTCTTCTTTTGCTACTTTGTATTTTTTCCATTCAGATCATTTTGATGTTTTACATTTTGTTCCTGCTGACTCTATTTTAATACAATTTGTCAAACAACCTCCTGCTCCCTCCTGCCTGCTTTTTGGGATCCGAACCCGCCATCACCACCTCGCAAAACGTGACAGGAACAATCAACAGTATTAAATTAATCTGCCATGCATGTTTTCTTTTTTTTGGAGGAGAATGAATAGGTAAACCGGAGTACCGGGGAAAAACCCACAAAGGCATGGTGAGAACATACAAACTCAACAAGAGAAGACTGCACTGTGGGGCGGACTGCCTAACATGAATTCCCTAAATACATGGCAATTTTGGTTTAGATATTAATCGACAGCAAAAATGTTTTTTTCATGACTATGCTTGACTTACCTTGAAGGTGTTCGCGGCAAACTATTTTGCTTATGTAGCAACAGGCTAGTGACTTTCAAGTCACTTGACATAATACAATAATAATAATAATATACAATAATAATACAATACATACATATGTTTGCTTTCAACATTTAGCTTGTAGTCGACGTGCACATTCCACCATGATGTCCCTGAGCCACTGGTGGAAAGACGCTTTGATCCTCTCCTCTTTCATCTAGAACTGCTTCATGTCATCACAAAGAGGGTACAGCAAGTCCTGAAGAATGGATGTCTTTGTTTTGTCATATTGTCTCTATGCTGTCATATTATTTGTTATTTAGTTTTTTTGTTCTTTTGACTTCAAGACGGCACCCCGAGAGTGGCTGCCTTTCCAGCAGCTCATGTATTTTGTTTTTCTACTTTCATTCCTTTCATCACTTTGCTGCTGTGAAATGTAAATTTCTCCACTGTGAGACTAATAAAGGCAAATCCAATCCAATCCAATCCATTCAGTGATGCCTCGGTTTACGAACGCTTTAGCTAACAAACTTTTCGCCTTATGAACATTAAATTCGCGAGAATATAATCTTGGCATTCAAACCAGTTTTGGGGAAACACACGGAGCGCCACAATGGCTGGCGGACTAGTTTTCGGCGGAAGAACACCAAACCACATCGCCGAACAGCGCCACAGTGGCTTCCAGACTACTTTTCCACATCCACTTTCTTTGCGTGCACTCAGTGCATACGTGGTTTGTTATGGAGTGGATACTTTTGCTTTTTTGGGACCGAAAAAACCCCCACCACAGGCTAGTGTTAAGCCGAAGAGGACACAAAAGAAAATTACAGTCGAGCAGAAGGAGATCATCGAAAAACATGAACGAGGTGTGTATTTGTGTGACTTTTCGTCCCAGTAGCAGTATGCTAAGTCGTCCATTGCTACGTGTGGCTATGGGTGTTTCTGTGTTGTCTAAGCAACGATCAAAGGCAATAGAAAAGGTGGAAAAACTTCTGCTGATTTGGATTAGCTAGCAGGAAAAGCAGCTAGCAGGGGACAGAGTGTGAGGGTATTATCGCTGAGAAAGCACAGCAACTTCACTCGGTTATCATCAGGAGGCAACTACATAGACGACCATCACGAAGGTAAATAAAGTGACTTTATTATACAGTACCGTTTATTTCTTTAATTACAATACAATAGCACATTTATTATACATAAAATAAGGTATATTTTATGTAGTTTTAAGGCTTATTTCATCGAAAATTATGTTTTATGGGGACCTGGAAAGGGGTTATTCTCATTTCCTCTGGGAAAATTAATGTTTGGAAGACACACTTTTCGCCTTACACATACTTTCTGGGAACCAATTAAGTTCGTAAGCCGAGGTATCACTGTATTGATTTATGAAGCGTTTTAACAGCTGAAGCTGTAACAAAGCGCTGAACATGGACAACTGTAAGAAGAAAAGCAATTAAACTTACCAGACCAGGAACATGCATTGCTGTTTGTTACCTTCTCATAATTGTTCTGACTGTGTATCTTTAGCCTAGCAAAGAAACCACATTAGCGCAGTCGTGTTTGGGTTATCATTTTCTTCCGTGACTCAGAATGATCTGACATACCAAACAAGACACCAAAGGTCACAATCATCGTTTTTCTTTTTGATAACATACATCAGAAATTATATAAATATAAACATTGTTATAGTTGTTGTACATTTACGTCGAGACAAACAAATGTATATAGGTCACAAGGATGATTCACTTTCAACTCATCTTAAAATGCAAACTTGGGCGGATGTGTCAGCTCCAATGTCGGGTTGAGTAGTGACAGAGACCGCAATCACCACATTTTTGCAGTTTGGCATCAATGAGTTGAAAGTGAATGCAAGCAAGCCTTGAACTGCACTTTATACAACACCACATGAATAAAAGACTCCAAGTATCCCAAAGGAGTCACTCTTAATAGTTCACGAATGGCCAACCAGTGGCAGTGTTGGATTGCTTTCCTAGAGTTGCACCTCAGCTGTTCCATTTTCAACAACACTTTGACAGGACTCCGCGTGGGATGCTCCCACAGGTAAATACAGCGTACTGTATAGATTCAACGGCAAGTGAAGGGATGTTTGCTCAAAGTGTCACTGCTTTAGCTTGTTGGAAGAAACGTTTCATCACAATGACAGTACCTTCAGCCGGAAGACGGTGGATGTCAGCAAGCGCATAAAACGAAATCGGGGGTAAGTAAAGATTTTGAAAACAAAAGACAATATCCGACGTGTTACAGTAAAACTTGATCTTTCCTACCTTGTAAAGGCAGTGTATATTTCGAGGTTGTGACATTTGTGAACATCTGAAAACATTCGACCGCAACAGATTACAATTATGTACAAAAAAGTTTCATGTGCTTCTTTGTCTCAACAAAGTCACCAATGCTCAGAAGAGCAGTTAACCTTTCATCCATGCGGAAACAGAAAATAAAATGGAAAAAATCAGTGCAATTCGATGCAAAGAAATCATCCTATAGGAACTAAATCAGGAAAGTCGTCACAGCTCAGTTGCTGTCATCACAGTGTGCAAAGTGGAACCAAGCATTTGTGGTTCAGTGTTGGGGTGTAGGGGACAATACAATCTTCTGTACAGTATGACAGTGCTCAGGAACATGCTCAAGAAAATGTGTTCAATGTCCAAAATGACACCTGGACCATCACAACAGATACATATTCCTCATATACTTTTTTACTACTCATATACTTTTTCTTTTTTTTAGCTTAGTAAACCTTTCAGATCTTTCTCGGCCTTGATCAACTTTGCTACAAATAGGGGAAACCCCAAAAGTGTGCCAGATGGAAGCCGTACGGGGTCAGAAAAAGTGCAACAGTGAATGTCCATTTCTGACCACACCCAAGAGTGGATATGGCTAATTATTGGACTCTTGGGTACCCCTTCGAGCAGAGGTGTCAAACTCTTTTTTTTTTTTGCCACGGGCCACATTGTAGTTACGGGTTACTCTTGAGGGTCATTATGAATTTGGGGAAAGCATTGTTACAGACACATGTTACATACAGATTACACAACAAATTAATGAATAACTAGTCTTCAAATTTGAAGTAAAAAATAATGACTGTTATTGTGGTTTACATACGACAATTTGAAATTTTGGTTCAGACTTTAGCAAGCATCATGGAATTCTACAAGTTTGATTTGCTTTCGCAGGCCGAATAAAATGAGGTGGGAGCCAGATATGGCCTCTGGGCCTCAACTTTGACACCTGAGCATTTGAGGGGAAAAAAGTTACAGGCGGATTCACGTTTCAAGTCATTGTGCCCTTCAAGGTACAATGAATAATTAAGTGTGGAAGAAAACAGCGGATGAGGTGATAGTTGTGAACAGGTTTAACATAAAATGGGATCTGATGATATTGGGAGGAGGATCAGCGTGGCAGTGATGGGGGAATTGTCTTAATGCAATCTCAAAGTTCACCACCAGATTGCACTAAAAATTCACATCACTCAGTTCATAGCCACGGTGTGATCATTTGGACATGGAAGGATGCCAATTTAAAATGGAATCATTTTTCCCCTCCTTTCTCGATAACTCATTTCTTTTCCCGTAGTAGCAATAAAACGATTCGTCCGGATAGATGATGATCATGCAGTTGGAAACTGTGCAGGATACTGATCACACTTGCAGACAAAAAGACGTACAACAGTGCAAACCCACAAGTGTCAGTGTATTTTTTTATGTGGATGGTTTGCCAATGGAAAAAAATGAAGGAGAGAAACATTTCAAGTGAACAACAGCAGCATTAAAGAGTGTTTCTGTTTTCACATGCTCTATGGCCTGGAGTGCAGACATGAGACAAATAGCAAACAAGTTCAAGGTGCTTTGTGTGGAACCGGATTGATTAAAGCAGCGGTGTCAAAGTCATTTTTTTTTTTTGCTGCGGGCCACATAGTAGTTATGGGTTCCTCTCGAGGGCCGTTATGAATTTGGGGAAGCCATTAGAATGTTCAATCCCCTCCACATATTACATATAGAGCGCGCAACAAATTAATGAATAACTACTTTTCAAATCTGAAGTCAAGAATAATGACTGTTATTGTGGTCCACATCATACATCCAAAAATATGAAAATATGAAATTTTGGTTAGGATTTTAGCAATTTGATTTGCTTTCGCGGGCCAAAAAAAATTATGTGGCCTTGACTTTGACACTGGAAAGCATCAAAGGCTTCATAAAAGGTCAACAGAAAGCGTCATTATTAGCAATAGAACTTGTTCTCCAAATGTCTCTGGTTCGTTGGCAGACCATAGAAAAACAGTTTGTTTCTTATACGTACTATACATATTATAAATGTAGAAAAATTACATAAAATGCCACTTTGTCAATGATTTTGCCTCCCCAAACTGCCTCACAGCGATTGCACGGAATGTGGAGCCAATGCAATGAGAAAGCAAACTAAAATTGGGTAGAGCAGCGCCGACAAGATTCCTGATTATCAACTCACATTTCGTCGCGTCCGACAGATTTCATTTTCTGATCCGAAAGGATTTTAACCGGTCTCTGATAACAGATTGAGAAGAAATATTCTTGTCGAGCTTATCTGGTCCCATACACTTTAGTAAGGCTTGTCTGGAAGTTACAATTATAGTACTGCAACTCTGGCAAAATCTTGGATGGAATTGTTATCCAAATTTAGTCATGTCCTATTGCATCCCCGTTTAACAGAATTGCATTTGGGCGTTAGAAAGAGAAGTGGTGAGCATACTGCGCCTCTTTTTTTGCAGTGTAATCTTTGCTTTTTCCTGTCTCCATTGCTTTGTGGTCTGACGCCGCTGCATTTGCCTCATGAAGGCTACAGGAGGGAATAAGAATAAAATAAATGACTGGGAAGGTTGACACAGTGTCGCTTTTGATAAATATTGCCAAACATACACATGCACGCGTCTTCAGATCAGTTGCAGCGTCGATAGCGTTGTCGTATCAGAGGAATGGTGTTATTTGCAGAGCATGCAACAATCTGATGTGTGACCGCATTCTTTTATGAATACACACTCACAGACACGCCATCAAGACACACCACCAATGCACATTTATAAACAGACTCACATGTCCACATGTGCAGTTGTGCTCCTGAGTTGAGATACGCTGGCAAACTGTGTGTGCACTTTTTTTTTTTTCAGGTATCTGAAGCAATGGTTTAATTCAAGAATAATATTATGACAATAACAATAGAATTGTGAGGATGCGGCGACTGAATGTTTTAGTATTTGAGTGTCCTTCTGAGAGTTCTACAGAATAACCAGATATTTGGGAGAAAAATATGTTTGCCTTATCAATGACCAAATATGACTACAAAGGATAGCATTTTACTTTATAACAAATAACCAGTTGGTGTCTTTTTTCCCCGCATGTGCATAGCAGCAAATTATTTTATCATTTTCTCATCGAGAAACATTTATCGCAGGGATATTTCAAACACAGATATACAACTCAGTGTAAACTGAGCATTTTCCGCAAGAAAATTGTACGCCGTTAATTTGAAACGCGTTCACATTTACTTCACTTTTGAATGTTTTTTTTTGTTTTGTGTAGCGCCGAGAAGAAATGTGCAGAGTTTTCTAGAGTTAGAAACTCGTTGGCTCATTATACACAACTCCAAATTACAATTAAACAATTTATGGCACCATAGACCGTACTCTTACTACAGTAAGCCATGTAAACCTGTGCGCGTAGAACAAACATTCAAGGGTTTCACAACGTCTGCCCCTTTTGGGAATTCCAGTTGTTATTGTCATTTTAAATTGCCACACAAAATAAAATAAAATAAGTGTAATTCAAATATAACCCCAAATTCGAAATAAAAGACAGAGTTTCTGCACGATTAGTCATATTATGCCTCCCCACGAACCTCAAATTCTCAGTGTTTCACAAACGTTGCCAGGGTGTGTAAACGTCTGAGCACAACTGAATAACCTTAGATGCAAAATAGTGTACTGGTAGTTTAGCCAGTTTAGAAAATGTAACTTTCTTGATAGTCTTTTTTTTGTAGCTGAATATTACTCATATTTATTTTTTGTCCCGATGAGTGCGAATGTCTTTTGTCCTTCACAGTTTCCATAATGAATGTTCATAGGTCCACTCTGAGAGAAAGAAAGCGTATTACAGATGTTATCTTGACTCTGACATTTGCAGCCTTTGCATTATTGTTACATTGAATTTAAATTCCACCTGGAACTGATTTGTAAACTTGGCCTCCTTTTCTTAGCCACTAAAATGAGAGTGGGATTTGAAGCTGTCATTGTCATTTGACGGACAGATGGAATTAGAAAGTAAAAGCATGATGACTCAAAAAATGGTTGCTATAACATCATGATTTTTTTCCCCAATGATTACCATTTCTTTTCAGATCCAATCTTATTTCAACTTTGATTCCTCCCAATGAAGAATTACGTACCAAGAATGAGGCGAGTAAGGGGGCCCTCATAAGGGGCGTCTTTAAGGGTTGGGAATGACGGGAAGACGGTGACGGATGAAAGGATTGGATTGGATTGGATTTGCCTTTATTAGTCTCGCAGTGGAGAAATTTACATTTCACAGCAGCAAAGTGAAAGGAGTAAGGATGCTTGGAAAGAAATGGAAGGTGGCTGTTGACCAGGAGTGGGGGAACCAAAACACGGCCACCGCATCATCTCAAGGAAGCTGAGGCAGCAAGTCACATGAGTTCTCACCTCCTACAACTTGCCTGATGCTGCGGCTCCTGAAGGTGTGGAGAATGAGCAAGCGCATGATTTGGCGGGGGATGAGGAGGAAAAGGTGGCGGATGCTGAGGGATGTGAGGGAGAGGACGGAGAATGGGAGGAGGTCTCTTGAGCCGGGGGAGGGCGCGTTGAAGGGGGGAGTGGGGAGGCGCAAATGGGCCCGGTCCTACCTCCTCCACTTCCCGACCCTCCGATTCCTCGCTCGCACGACTCACGGCGGGAGGGCTGACGAATCGGAGAGCTGACTGGCTAGGAAAGCTGGCCAAGCGTTGATCTGATTGGCTGCCTGGTTTCGGCTACACACAAACATAGAGAGGCGTGTCGGAGTACGGGGGGTTTTACTGCATGGTAAGCAAGACAGCAATTTTGGATGGAGGTGGCTTTCCAATGAAGCATGCTGCTCTTTCTTGACATTGTGAGACATTTATTTTGAAGTTTGATGTAAAGACGATTTTGAAATGATAGTTGATGGTCACTATTATTTTTACTCAATTGTTTATTTAATTATTATTTTTTTATTAACTCATTTATTTACAGTTTAAATTGTTAACATAGGGCTAATCCCGTTCCACATAAACAAGGAGAAATTAATGTAGCCCTAAACAATTCTAAGAGTAGCTTAACTCATTCACTGCCATTCACAAATTTATTCAGGAAGTGAAAATATGACGTAGAGCGCCATTCCCAAATGTGTTCGGGTTTTGGTTTTTCTTGAAGGGGAGTGCTGATAAAGCACTGGTGACACTTCTGGCAATATTTTTTTCCCTTCCACAAGGGGGCAACACTTCCCATTTTTCCATGTTAGCGCCTGGTTCCCGCTTCAGCTGTTGTTAAAGCGCTCTATAAACCAATATGTATGTATTGCATTGTATTTTGGACAGCTGCCCTCACTTCAAGCTCATATAACGCCGGACCCATATAATTTAGGAAGTAACTCTTTTTTTCTGATGAAAGAAGAGAGTCTCAGGTTTCTTACGCCGCATTGAATGTTTATGTAGTCCTAAAACTAAATATTCTGTGAGTCCTATAATTCGAGTGACAATGACAAAAACCCTGGCACTGGAGTAGACACATTTTTGCACGTCTGGCAGTGAATGAGTTCAAGGCCAATTTATTTGTAGTAGTATTGTATGTTTGAGTGCCCAAACAACACGTTGATTTATTTGCTACTCAATTCAATCAATCAAATTTTGCTAGCAAAAATGCCACTTTGTAGAATGAAGGTTACAATAACAACACATTAGTTATATCGATGAGAAGGTTTCTTCAGCTGTCATCTGTACTTCTTTGATAAATGCGAAACTTCTTGGATAAATGTGAAACGTCCGCTGACGAAGCCTCTTGGATAAGAAGCTTTTAGTTCGCTGACGAAGCCTCTTGGATTAGAAGCGAAACGTCCGACACCTTCAAAGAAGTACAGATGACGGCTGAAGAAACCTCAGCGATGGACCACTCCTGTACGACTGAGAGCTTACACCGACACATTAGTTATAGTAACACATGCATGCCTGCGTAACACGTGCAAACATGTGCAAACATTCAAATACACTGCAGGACAGGAAAGACAAACTCTCACTTTGTCATCCAGCCCAGACTGATAATGTCCAACACACCCACTGACCTTAATAAGAGGGTTGATGACCCCAACATTGGCACTGGAGTTGAAGACCTTGCTGAAGCCCGTCTCTCTGTTAACCAGCTCCAATTGATAAAACTTTTTGTCATCCTATTTTAAATGTATATCTTCAGAGAGTGTCTGTATAACACTAGAAACATAAAGTATCTTGCACAAAAATAAAATAGTATTACGACACAACAGAATTCAACTGACTTACCACCAGCTTCTTGACCAAAGCTTCTCTCTCTGTGACCATCTCACGGAGCTCTGCGATAAGATGCAAATCTTCGGGTCGGCTCTCTCGGTTCCTCAACTTCTCTTCTGTCCCCTCCAGACTGGATAAGGAGACAGTTAATCATTGAGGAAGGAGACAAAACAAGAGGCAAGCACATTGGGAAAGAAAAGGGTAAACTCGCTTCTTTCTGGTTCTTACATTATTTGCAATGCAGTAATCTTGTCTTTGAGAACCTCCTGAGCTTTGTTGAAGTCTACCAACATGATATGAGTCTCTCGGTGATGGACCACACTGAGCTCTCCCAGTTCCCTCTCTTGCCTCTTTGCAAAGTCTTGCTCATGAGACCTGCAAAACCCAAAATGCATGTTACATTTAAAGTAAACTCCATCGAAACAGATCTTCACACAGCTTGTGGCTCAATCAATCAATCAATCAATCAATCAATCAATCAATCAATCAATCAATCAATCAATCAATCAATCAATCAATCAATCAATCAATCAATCAATCAATATATCAATATATCAATAAATCAATGAATAGATCATTCAGCTTCAGGGTCCAAGCAGAGAAGCACTTCGAGACTAATACAGACATACTGTATACAAATTCCGTGGAGCTGTGATATAATTTCATTTCATTTGGTTACAATTCTCTCAAACCAAAATAACATTGTCCATTGAAATGAATAGAAATCCATTTAATATGATCCAGCCGACCCACAAAAATAAAATACAATAAAAAGCAGATGCAGCCCCCAAAAATATATTTTTGCCTTCAAAGTAATCTTAAAGGACAACCGACACCATTTTTTGTGTCCTAACTGACATCAGAAAAACGTTTTATAGCATCTAAATACCTAAAACACGCAGGCTGATATTTTTAGTCAAATGCAAAACACCAATAAAAATGACTTAAAGTGTCCAAAATCTGCCACAAATCATCTCAAAACTGGGGATTTTCAGAAAGTCCCGCCCCCAGTTCGTGACATCACGCCAACTCGTCTTGCGTTGCTCAAGAAAAAAAATGATGGGCTCATGGAGTTCAGATTCAGAGAATATGCTTTCTTGTTACTCATCCAGTTATGAATATGATTCAAATAGTTCTGAAGAGGAAGGCATAAATGTTTGCAATCGATTAAAGGAGTCCTCCCATATCAATTCGAGCCGTCAATGACAGCAATGTAGTGTCCCAGAAAATGCAAAAGATGGTGCCCAAGCTCTCGCTTTCTCAGTCCGCGCTTTCTCGGTCAGGGGCGTTCCAAATGTGACGTCACATAGGGGATCGTCATCAACTCGAAAACAAGACTTCCTGAATATTCAGCGTGAGTATTAAAACGTAAAATATAGCGATATGCGGTGGAATATTTGTAAAATACGCTCAGTAGAAGTCATTTGAAGTGATTTTACAAATTATGGACACAACTTGTCCGGGGCGTCGGTTGTCCTTTAAGGACTTGTTCAGTTCATAAATGATAAAAGAAGCCATTCAATAGGAGTTAGCATGCGTTACCTTATCTGATGATTAGCTTCACTGCGGACCCGAAGCACCTCTTTGCCTTTCAACTCGAGCTCTCGAGTCAAGGTGTCAATGGTCTCATTCAAAGAATGGATCTCATGGTCCAGATCTGTGATGCGGTTGTTACGGGAACACACCTCCGTCTGCAAGTCTGAGATACGAGCTAGCAGTTCTTGCTCCTGCATAATACGGAGGGTGAGGAAATCATATTGAAATTCCCAGAAGTTGAAAGCAACCTAAAAATGAGCAAAAACGAATTTCACTGTACTTGTTGGCGGCTATGCTCCATGGCCTTCTCCAGTTCCCGTTTGACAGTCACATTTTCTTTGAGGTGAATCTGCTTTAGATGTTCGGTGGCAGTCGCGTGGAGGTGGTTTAGCTCAGCACGGAGTGACGCTGCCACAAAGAAAGTGGTCATGAAAACCTTGTTCGTCTGCAATCTGACCACTAAGTTTTCCATCTGCAGTTTTCCACAACATAGAAATACTGTTGCGTTAAATGTTGTTCTTCCTGGTTCAGCTCTCCATTTGTGTAGTCTAAATATTAAATCAGCAGGAAGCAAGGTGATATACAAAAATTAATATTTATTTATCAGGCAGGTCTTTGCCATCATCAGCAGCTTTCTTCTTTTGTGTAGTACTTGAATATATGAATATACCAGTGACGTGCGGTGAGGTTCAGGGGTGGTGAGGCACTGACATCATCACAGTCAGATTTACAAACATATGAACTCTACAGAGTATTTTATTCACCATTTGATTGGCAACAGTTAACGTGGTTTGTTTAAAATGGCATGTCAACATTCTTGATATAAACTGTATCATAGAAAAAAAGAATTAAAAAACGTTATTATCGTGTTACCTTTACTTATACATGAAATCCATGTGCTGATCCTTCTGAAGAAAGGCAGCTATACCTTCCTTATCTTTCTTCAGTTTTAAAAGTCTCTCTATTTCTTTCAATTTAAATATGTAATCCTCCATTCTGAAAATAAGGCCAAGCAACACGAAAAATGAGTGGATGGTTGCACTTAACTTGCTAACTCTTTATTGTAGCTTGCCGTCACTAATTCTATTATTCTGCAGCCGAGGAGGCGCAAGAAGAATCTCTAATCACCAGCGCCCCCTGTCATTAGGCAGGAGAACTGTCTGCCTCACCTATGCACACAGTTTTGATAAAAATATAATAAACACTGTAGTACAGTATTTATAATGTAAAGTGACTCTACATTATATACACCAGCTAAACTGTAGAAATTTAGTTCATATACTAAAAGTGTCACCTGACCTCAGCATACTGAGGCAGTGCAATTTGGAAGCTCTTTTGCGGGGGCTTAAAAATACTGTAGTCCAAAATTGCTTGCTCTAAGGGGTTAATTAACACTGTAATTGACTGATGAAAAAGATTGATTTAAAAAATGCTGCGTTATAATTTCAATCGTGTAATTCATTGCCAAAACGCATTGATTTTCTCCCTTTGTTATTGCCGACTATTATCCTTGCTGTCATTGCCTTTTTATCGAGCATCTTCATCTTTATTAAGCTCATCGAATTGCTTGTTCTGTAGCCACAAAGGGACACAAGCCAGTGTCTTATTGTGCCGGTCCCAAGCCCGGATAAATACAGAGGGTTGTGTCAGGAAGGGCATCCGATGTAAAAGCTTGGCCAAAACAAACATGCAAATCAAACTTCTAGAGATGGAGGACTGATTCGCTGATGGGAAAAGCCGAAGGGAAAAGAAGAAGAGGCAGCTAGAGGATGTTCTCGGGGGGAGAAGCAGAGCCAAGGGACCGAGAGACAAGAGCCCGCGCGAGAGCACGTCTCGGACATTTATAAACAACAGGAGTGATGTCACTTTGGAAAGGACCTATCATCTGCTAGATACAATCATGAGTATTTATTATTAGACTGAATCATGATAGCTAGATTTGTATACTAAGTAAAAGCTGACATATACAAATAACTATACTACATACAGATATGGACTTACTAATTGATAAGAATAAGTAGAAATAAAATAATATTATTATTATTTTTAGCATGTGTATATAACTAATTCTAACAAATACACTGAACACAAAAATCCACGGCAGCAAGATCTGGCTCATGATTTCAAAGGGTTCCTCAGAAACACTGAGCTTCTGAACATGTTGCTACATCAATAACACTTCATATAGAATTACCATCCATGTCCATCCATTGCAGACAGTAAACCGCAAACAGTGTTGACATGCAGTAATTACCCAGCTTGGCTTTGCCCTCATCCTCAAGTTCATATCGCAGCGTCTGCAACTCCTGGTCTGACTGCTGTCTGAGAATGTCCAAGGTTCTCCTGTGGGCCTCCTTCAGAGCATGAACCTCCTCCCTCTGCTCCTGCTTCAGACGCTCCTCCAGCGCCTGGCGTTGACAGGGAGCAAGAGGAGGAAGAAAGTGGAAAGCAATGGGAAAAACACCCCTATGATATCAGAAACCTTCGGCGTCATTTGTCTAGCACAGGGGTCGGGAACCTATGGCTCGCGAGCCATATATGGCTCTTTTGATGATTGCATATGGCTCGCCGATAAATATTACATATTATAATACATATTGTCGTTTTTTTCGTCGTTCATTTCCCATTGGGGCTGCAGTTGGCGGAAAGCGCAATTTTGATTGGATGACACTGACCTAGAATGGCCGAAAGCGCCATGTTGATTGGATGATAGTGGCCGTCATGTTGAAATAGGTAAACGCCCAAAATGAGCCCAACTTGTGCACTTCAGCGTGAATGCACCGGAGCATTAGAGGAGAGAAAATGTTCTGATTCTAATTTGCAATGAAACAATACCATCGATGAAACAGTCGAATGTCAGTGACATTTTAACAAGCCCCATGTTAACGTTAGCACCGACATACTTCTGCGAGAAGTAGATTGCAGATAGCAAGTGTGGAAGCTTATGAGCCGTGTGCAGGCCAGCTAGCAGTAACTTCGCCTCTGGACCGGCAAATTGAATTTCATTCCGATCGTTTTCCTGGATTTTTACCAAACACGAGGAACGGAAAACCATCCATGTTAACGGTGAGTACTATCACAAAGTTATTTTCAATAATACATTCTGATATTTTGTTGAAAAGTAGCCGCGCGTGCGCGTGTGTGTGCGCGCACGCGAGCGTTTGTATGTGCGCGCGCGCACGCGAGCGTTTGTATATGCGCGCGCGTGCGTGTGGCTCTTGCTGAAAAACATTTCTAAATATTTTACTTTTATGGCTCTCTTAGTCAAAAAGGTTCCCGACCCCTGGTCTAGCAGTATGGAAATTCTTGTTTTACAGCAGCAAAATAGAAAATAATGGCAGCGCATAATGGTTAGAAAATGTAATTCAAAGTACAGTGGGATCTTGGCTTACGAACTTAATTGGTTCCCAGACAGAGTGTGTAAGGCGAAAAGTGTGTATTCCGAAAATTAATTTCCCATAGGAAACCATTAAAATGAGAATAATGTGTTCCCAGGTCCCCATAAAACATAATTTTCTACTTTCTAATATTCTAAGCCTTAAAACTACACAAAATATACATTATTTTATGTATAATAAATGTGCTATGGTATTATAATTAAAGAAATAAACTGTACTATACATTAAAGTCATTTTATTTACCTTTGTGATGGTCATTAAGGGCTTGATGGAATGGAGTGTCCGGTTTCATCAGCATTAAACACTTAATGAGGAACATAGGCTTCTTTCACCATCTTGAGGAATGATCCCTTGTAGGTGCTTTTTCTGTGATAATTGTATCTAGTTCTTCATCAATTGTGATCTGTTTAGCTGGGTTGATCGCTTTTTGCATCAAGTGTACAGATGACTTGTGCAGGTTATTTGTGGAGCCTGAACAAATGTGTGAGAGTGTGAGAATAGTGAGAAAATTGATAGAAAACAGTTAAAGGACAACCGACGTCACTTTTTTGTTTCTTAACTGACATCAGAAAAACGATTTATAGCATCTAAAATACCGCAACATACCGTAACACGCAGTATATTTTTTTATTCAAATGCAAAACACCAATAAAAATGACTTAAAGTGTCCAAAATCTGCAAAAAATTGAGCTGCGAATTGGGCATTTTCAGAAAGTCCCGCTCCCAGTTTGTGACATCACGCCAAGACATCTTGCATTGCTTGAGAATCAAAACAATGGCTTCAGATTCGGAGAATATGCTTTGTTGTTACACCTCCAGTTATGAATATGATTCAAATAGTTCTGAAGAGGAAAGCATACATGTTTGCAATCAATTAAATTATTTATTCCATGCCATTTTGAGGCAACATTGGGGAGAAACGATCACCAGAAAAGAGGCACAAAAGGGCGACCTCCTGTGGCCACCTCCGTTTCCACAGGCTGATAAATTCCTTATATGGAGCTTGGACACCCTCTTCTGGCGGCTTTTGGGTGCAACACAAGGTTTTCAGACCAAACAATACAGAAAAATACATTGACGTGATGGAAGGACTGCTACAATATGTATTTTTTCGGTCAGGGGGCGTTCCTTTAGTGACGTCACGTACGGACTCGTCACCAACTCAAAATCAAGACTTCCTGAATATTCAGCGCGAGTCTTAAAACGTAAAATATAGCTATATGCGGTGGAATCTTTTTAAAATACGCTCAGTAGAAGTCATTTGAAGCAATTTTACAAAATATGGACACAACTTGTCCGGAGACGTCGGTTGTCCTTTAAAATATCCCATATATTTTAACTGTTTTCTATCCATTTTGGATTGGATTGGATATGTCTTTATTAGTCTCACAGTGGAGAAATCAACTCACTATTCTCACACTCTCACACTTTTGTTTTTTTGTTTCAAGCTCTGTCATCTCCCTTTCGCGTGTGTGTGTGTGTGTGTGTGTGTGTGTGTGTGTGTGTGTGTGTGTGTGTGTGTGTGTGTGTGTGTGTGTGTGTGTGTGTGTGTGTGTGTGTGTGTGTGTGTGTTTTCACACTCTCTCCTTGTCTCTCTCCTTTTAATGTTTAACCCTCCCCCCACTGCTGGGTACTTGACCAATCACGTGGCTTTAACCTAAGACACCATTTTGTTTTTTGGAGAACGGCCTCATTTTTTTTTTTTTTTTTGTGTGTGTGTGTGTGTGTGTGTGTGTGTGTGTGTGTGTGTGTGTGTGTGTGTGTGTGTGTGTGTTTTCACACTCTCTCCTTGTCTCTCTCCTTTTAATGTTTAACCCTCCCCCCACTGCTGGGTACTTGACCAATCACGTGGCTTTAACCTCTCTCTCTCTCTGTCTGTAAACCCGATCCTCCACTGCTGCGTTCTTGACCAATCACATGGATTTAACCGAAGACTGGGGGCGGGGAATAGCGGACAAACACGGTGGCCACCATTTTCTTGTTAGGAGGCTCGTTCGCGAACGACACAACACTCATTGTGGCAGCTCCGTGTGGTAAGGTAAATTTTTCATAAATGTAACGTTCGTAAACCGAAAAGTTCGTAAGCCAAGGGGTTCGTAAACCGAGGTCTCACTGTACAACAATGTTTTTGTTTTGTTTTTTACAACACCTATTTTCCACCTATCTCAGCCCTCAGGAACCAAAATAACCATTTGAGTCTCCCCCCAAATCATTTTGTTCAACGGGGCAATGAATATCACATTAATTATTCAATGTGCATGAAATAGTTCTGCCAGGATTGTATTATCGTAGCACATTAGTTATGAAGCCAACAATGAGCCATTGAGCTCCTTCAATTTTTTGGAAACATTTCGCAGAAAAAAATTGGAAAATTTGACTTAGTCTGTCCATTCTCTGGAGAATTGGTCATTTTCTCACCGGCTCATTACTGATTTTCTCACTTTCCATTAAGAAATAGATTTTTATATGATAAATTGATCAAGTTGGCCTAACTTAGGCAAAACAACTGCTCAACATTATAATTTCCCCCCAGGAGGAAGTGACTTGAGATAATGTTGTGCTTCAGCGCTGGTCTAAACGAATTCCTATTTAGAGACCTTTATCCGGATGCTTTGTCTACTAACATTTCGCTGACAAATTAATCCTTTTTTATCTGAAAGATCAAGAAGATTCAGATTCTGGGAGCTAATATTTGTAAAAAAAAAAATGCATCGGTCATTGTTGCAAGTGTATGTATAGAGGTATAGATGTTGTGATTCCAAATACAATGCCACCAAAACTCAGTTGCACCACTGGGGAATTTTGGAAACATCAGCTAACACTTTTTGTGCAGTTGTAAATTTCAGTCTTCTGCCTTTTTTTTTTTGGGGGGGGGGGGGATTCCAAAGGATATAATTTGCAAATTGACAAGCTTGCATGGGCAAATCAAGTAAACCAAATGCTGATCATTATATCCTAGTTCCATACATTTTAGAAAGATGTGAGGAGGGCAAGTGCCTCTTTAGTCTCTGGTTTGTCATTTAACCATGCTTAAATGACTGTGATAAATACAAATAAGTGTATGTACTACTTTTGACACACTCTTTGCCCCTTTTGTATTATGTGTGTATTGTACCCGGATCTGGTGCTGCCGAGCCTCCTCCATAGTACTCAGTGCGCAGCAGTGAGCCTCTTGTAGTCGATGTTCCCTCCGCTGATGTTCTCTCTGCATCTCTAGGAAACATAAACATGGCGGTAAACAATCACACAATAATAATCTCAACGCGCATGGCATCAGCAGATCATGCAATACAATTAAACCTGTGATATTTTCTGTATATAATAAATTAAACTGGATTTTAAGACTAAAAAAAGGCACGATAATGGAAAAATGCTGTGAAATGGCAAGAACCAAGAACTATGATAGGCAATTTAAACATTGAAGAAGGCTAAGATTTTTTTCATCAGTGCACCTGGGAGAGGCTCATATAAAACCACGAACGTCCTATCAGTATAACCCTGTCACGACTGCCATCCGTGGCGAATAGTGATAATAAACTTCAATTCATAATAATAATAATACATTTCATTTATAAGCGCTTGTCCACCCCTGTATATTTACGGTTCGATACATGTAGATTTGCAAATCCATAGATTAAAACAATTAAGACCCCCCTCCAAAATCAAATAGCTATCTTTTTAATGAGTTCTTGGGCCGTCGTGATAAACACAGGACAATGTTCAAATTCACATCAAAGGACAATTTCAAGTCTTCATTAGACCCGAGAGGCATGCTTTTTTTTTTTTAATGATGGACAAAAAAACACCCAAACATCAGGAAAACTGGCAAATTCCAGATCACGGATCGAAACACTCAACCTAATGCCAGTGTCTGAAACTCATGACAAAAAGTTAGCGGAAAACAGGGCAGACAACTCTGAAAAGTTGCCTGCCAAATGCTCCCTTGCTTAATTTATGGTAAATATCCCTTGCTGAAGAATTTGCTCCAGTGTGTTAGTCATCAAGGTGCGCAATTGAACGTTTGCATTGCGTTGTCTGCTAATAGCCACGTAGACTCCTCTTTCTAAGCGCCTTTCAAAACTCTCAAGTACACTTTACAGTCACGGTGTAATGTACGTTTACATTTTGTAGTGTCATAAATTTTGTTATTTTCTTTTGAAGCTTTCGTCTGGGGCTGAGGTTCTGTCAATCTACTTGAAAAAAATGATATTCAAATGCATGACCTTATAACGCTCGGAAAAGTATGAAGCACGAAACAGGCTTCTAGTTGGCTGCCGTGCCAAGTATGCAAATTCCCAAACGAACGGCAATTTGCATACTCGGCAATTTGCATACTCGGCACGGCAGCCAACCAATAAAGTTGAATAAAGCAAACGTTTGATTTGAAAAAAAATATTATTATTTTTTTTGACGAAGTTGTTAGACCCCGGGCTAAGACGTTTTGAAAGTTGTACGCCCGACATAAAAGTTGTACGCCTCCGGGCAGACGTTATTTCAAACACTGCTAATGCTCTCGAATATGAAACACTGATGTGATGATACTGGGGTACCTTTGAGTTGCTGGCCGAGCAGCTCCCTCTCCTGACTGAACTGAGATTGCAGTTGCTGGAGGGCCGACTGCGACTGGGACAGCTGCAGCTCCAGAGACTGCTTCAACAGAGAGATCTACATACAAGACACCAATATTACACTGCATGTGAATAATGGGAACCAAAATAAACGTGACGTGTGTGTGTCTTACACCGATTGCCTACCAGAAATCCAGCCTGCTACAATAATGATGTAATTGTGGTGATGTCAACAATATGATTGAAGCTGCTCATGCCCCAATATTGATGGGTGCTCATTGAATGCAAAAGTAGAGTGTTGTTTAGCGGAGAAACTGTGACTATGAGATGCTTAAGGGGCAGTGAATGGCATGACTCTACTCCACCCGCTGGCAGTTAAAATCCCTTGCAGGATTTAGTGCAGCAGGATGGAAACGGAAAGCTGTTGGGTTAGATGGCTTTAACAAAACGAGGAAGAGGAGCATGACTGAATGGGATTATCTAGAAGTGAAGAAGGCAGTCGGGATGACCACCAACGCGTACTTGTGAATTTAAGATTAATATTTTTTTTTTCTTTTCTTGCTCTTACTGCACCGGGGCCAACTAGGTCAGCGCTTAAGCACCTCTGCAGATGGAACTGTGACATCAAATTGTCATGTTTTAGCGTGTATGGCCTTGGCTGAGGTTGTTCTATTACATAGATTTCCTTTAACATGCACAAGGAACACCCATGTAACTGCCCAGAAATCACAGAGTCATTCTTGGCGCTTTCGATTTGTGACTCAGAGTGTTGATTTAGACAGAGGCTCAAGATTCGGTGTGGCTCGAGCAGTCACTGCTTCCAGAACTTGTTCGCATTTTCTGTTGCAGGGGGAATTACGTTGATTGCGCAAAACGGGCAAAAGTTGTTCACAACACCACTGTCAATCATATTTGACAATGCAACAAAGTCGCTGTGAGAAGGAAATTGTCAAATATTAGTCCCTGAGCAAACCAGTCAATTAACTCATTCACTGCTATTCCCGAATTTAGTCGGGAATTGAAAAGCATGACATTCCTGATTTTGTTCGGGTTTTGTTTTTTCTTGCAGGGGTTTGTGTTTCAAGCTTCGGTTAGACCTCTGGAAAGGTTTCACCTCCCACAAGGGGGCAGCATTTACCTTTTGTCCTTTCAGCCGCCCCCACTTTCAATGCAGATAACTCTGCAACCAAGTAAGCTCGAAATAAACTTTTTTTTTCTGATGAAAGATAGTCTACAGTTTCTTACGCTGCATTGAATGTTTATACAGTCCTAAAACTCAATATTCTGTTGGTCCTGAAATTTTAGTAAATATGACAAAAACCCTGGCACAGGAGTGGAGACATTTGCACATTGTCTGGCATTGTATGAGTTAAAAGTGATGGAGATGATTGCAAACAGCTAAAGGTCGCGTGGTACCCGCAAATGTTGATTTACTTGTCATAATTTTTGAATATTCAACTTGACTTGAATATCGATATTGAAATCAATCTCTTTGGGAGGAGTGAAAGAGAGAGAGAGACCTACAAATTTACAATATTAAAATACCAACTTATATTGGACCCATATAAAGCTCTTAAACCAATGAAGGACGGTTACGAGCGATAGATTCCGTAATCCGTGGTAGCCTGCACTTTGACCCTACGTTTAAAAATTCTGTGACATCACACAAAAGCTAACTAGCCACATTTGAAGTTTCACCTGTTCGAGCAGGTCCTCCACCTTCCTCTGCCAGCCCTCCCTGGCGGCCATCATTTCCAGCTCCTTCTGCTGGGACATCTGAGTCAGGGCCGCCTGCTTGTCGGCATCGTATTCCTCGCTCAGCTCCTCCCTCAACAACCGCACTTCTTCACTAAAGAGGGAAGCATTTTTTTTTAATTTGTAGAAAGATGCTGCATTTCTTTCCCTTATGGTTTGAAAAATACACTATCTTTCTAGTACTCGGATAGTCGTTCTTTGGTAGAACGGACTTATGACAAAGAGGCTCCAATAAAAAAGGGAGGCTCTTTGTCCATGTATTTATTTACCGAAGCGCTTCCCTCCATTTTTGTTCCAGATTGTCGGCCATCTTATCCATCTTCTGCTTCTCCTCGGTTCGGATGGACATCACTCGGGCTTCGTGCTGCTGTTTCTGGGTCTCAATCTCCTCCTACACGCAGAGAGTTGGGGTTTACGTCCGTATCAAATGAACATTGCAGTTTTGTTGCTGTACTGCAGTTCAAAAGTATGCTCACGCTCCCTGTCCCCTTCTCTTGAAGAGCATCGTTCTTGGCGCATAACGGCACCGTAATCATTTGCTCCCAGATGACTCAACTCTTACTGCTTTTTGACCATTTTATAAAATCTATCGCATCATCTTCACTTTTGTCCTCGGCTTTAATTCCCCCATGGTATGCCGGCCTTACAGGTCGCGCCCTGCTCACCTGCAGGTCTGTTAGCAGGTTGCTGGTTTCGCGAACCCGAGCTCTGGTGGCGTCCAGCTCTATCTTGAGCTTCTCCTGTGTTTCTTTCAAGCAGGTGATCTGGTTCTGTGCTGAGCTCACGTTCTGGTCTCGCTCCCTCACCAACTCCTGGAGGTGGGACACCTGCAATGGTGGCAGTTAAAGTACAAATACAACTGATGTAAGTAGTCGTAGTTGTATATTTATTCTTCTGACTACTTTTGACTTTTCCCACCTCAACATAAAAAGTTCCATGCAGTTAAATGAGTTGAATCAACACTTGATTCAACAAAGGATGGTGAATTCTTAAAATTCGTACCTCTTGATTGGCCATGTTGAGCTTGGCAGAGAGCTCCTCTTTCAAGTTGTCCAGTTGCTGCTGCACTCGGTCTCGCTGCTCCTCCAGAGACAGGCGTTTTATCTCAAACTCCTGACTCATTTTCTGGGGAGGAGATTCAGAGCTAGACGAGACGCTGATGAAGTGTTTACACTTGAAAGAAGCAGATCTAAAACGGAAGGACTGTGTGGGGGATTCTGTGTACATAGGAAGGATTGGAAGTGTGGTTGTTATTTTGGGGTTTTGGACTCCATTGGCGTAGTGACCTTCAGGGTGCCAGTGGAAAATTGACTACTGTTGGTCGAAGAAGGAGAGGAGGGAGGTGTGCCCGGAGGAAAAGTGAGAAATGGAACGCCAAGAGTATAGAACTAGGAGTAGGAACTTTGAATGTAGGAACAATGACAGGTAAAGGTCGAGAGCTGGTTGACATGATGCAAAGGAAGAAGGTAGACATACTGTGTGTCCAGGAGACCAGGTGGAAAGGGAGCAAGGCTAGAAGCTTAGGCTCAGGGTTTAAGTTGTTCTATCATGGTGAAGACAGAACGAGAAATGGAGTTGGGGTTATCTTAAAAGAGGAGTTTGTTAGGAATGTCTTAGAAGTAAAAAGAGTATCAGATAGAATGATGAGTCTGAAGCTAGAAACTGAAGGTGTGATGTTCAATGCTGTTTGTGGGTATGTCTCACAAGTAGGATGTGAGCTGGCGGAGAAGGAGAAAATTTTTGGTTGGACTTAGATGAAGTCATACAGAACATCCCGAGAAGTGAGAGGGTTGTAATCGGTGGAGACTTCAATGGACATGTTGGCAAGGTAACAAAGATGATGAGGAGGTGATGGGCAGGCTTGGACTCCAGATGAGGAACGCTGAAGGACAGATGGTGATTGACTTTGCGAAGAGAATGGAAATGGCTATTGTGAATACTTTCTTTCAGAAGAGACAGGAATATAGGGTGACCAATAAAAGTGGAGAACAGATGAAGAAACCAAAGGCTGAAGTGAGGACAAAATGGTGGAAGTTGAAAAAGGAAGAGTGTTGCATGACATTTAGGAAGGAGGTAAGACAAGCACTGGGTGGGCAAGAGGTCCTTCCAGATGACTGGCAAACTACAGCGAACATAATCAGAGACAAAGGCTGGAAAGTACTTGGTGTATCGAGTGGAAGAAAGGTCGTTAAGGAGACTTGGTGATGGAATGGGGAGGTGCAGGACTGTATACAGAGAAAGAGGTTAGCAAAGAAAAGTGGGACAAGGAGTACAAGGAGATGCAGCGCACGGTTAAAGTAAAGGTGGCAAAGGCCAAACGTGGCCTATAATGACTTGCTGGACAGCAAGGAAGGTGAGACTGATCTTTACAGGCTGGCGAGACAGAGAGACAAAGGTGGTAAGGACCTGCAGCAGGTGCGGCTGATTAAGGATAGAGATGGCAATGTATTAACAGGTGCCACTAGTGTGATGGCAAGATGGAAAGAATACTTTGAAGAATTGATGAATGAGGAAAATGAGAAGGAACAAGGAGTAGAAGATGTGACTGTTGTGGACCAAGACGTAGAAAGCATTAGCAAGGATGAAGTGAGGAGGGCGCTAAAGAGGATGAAGGGGGAAAGGCACTCGGGCCTGATGATTTACCAATCGAGGTATGGAAGTGTCTTGGAGAGGTGGCGGTGGTGTTCCTGACTGGGTTATTCAACATGATCTTAGATGGTGAACAGATGCCTGAAGAATGGAGATGAAGTGTACTCGTGCCCATTTTCAAGAACAAAGGAGATGCAGAGTTGTACTAACTACAGAGGAATAAAGTTGTGTCATGATCTCGTTGGCGACCAACGGGTGGCGCTGTCGGCCCCGCCTGCAGCTGCACAGGTGCTGGTCGTCCCGATCAGTGGCGGACTGCCACGTTCGGATTGGCGACCAACGGGTAGTGACGTCAGCCCTGCCTGCAGCCTCGCAGGTGCTGGTCGTTTTAATCAGTGGCACTTAAAAGGACTCCCGGCACGACCATCCGGTGTCGGTTCATTGTTTGTTGCATGCTTTGTCTGCAATTGCATGCATTGTATGCTGTGCATGTGTTTGTTTAACCTTGGCGGACTTTTACACTTGGTTTTCTTTTGATACTTTTTTCTGTTCAGATCATTTTGATGTTTTACATTTTGTTCCTGCTGACCTTTATTTTAATACAATTTGTCACACAACCTCCTGCTACCTCCTGCCTGCTTTTTGGGATCTGCACCCGCCATCACCACCTCGCAAAAGCGTGACAAGTTGATGAGCCATACAATGAAACTCTGGGAAAGAGTAGTTGAAGCTAGACTAAGAACAAAAGTGAACATTTGTGAGCAGCAGTATGGCTTCATGCCAAAAAAAGAGTACGACAGATGCAGTGTTTGCTTTAAAAATGCTGATAGAGAAGTACAGAGAAGGTCAGAAGGAATTGCATTGTGTCTTTGTAGATCTGGAGAAAGCGTATGACAGGGTGCCCAGAAAAGAGCTGTGGCATTGCATGAGGAAGTCTGGAGTGACGGAAAAGTATGTCAGAGCGGTGCAAGACATGTGTCATGACTGTAGGACAGTTGTGAGGTGTGCTGTCGGTGTGACTGAGAATTTGAAGGTGGAGGTGGGACTCCACCAGGAGTCAGCTCTGAGCCCCTTCTTGTTTGCTATGGTGATGGATAGGCTGACAGACGATGTTAGACAAGAATCCCCTTGGACCATGATGTTTGCAGATGACATTGTGATCTGTGGCAAGAACAGGGAACTGGTGGCGGAGAAACTAGAGATGTGAAGATATGGCCTGGAAAGGAGAGGAATGAAGATCAGTCGCAGCAAGACAGAATATATGTGTGTGAATGAGATGGATCCAAGTGCAAGAGTGATGCTACAGGGAGAAGAGATAAAGAAGGTGGAGGATTTTAAGTACTTGGGGTCAACTGTCCAGAGCAATGGAGAGTGTGGAAAACAGGTGAAGAAGTGTGTCCAGGCAGACTGGAGCGGCTGGAGAAAAGGTCAGGTGTGATGTGTGATAGAAGGGTTTCAGCTAGGATGAAAGGAAAACTGTATAAAACAGTGGTGAGACCAGCCATGATGTTTGGACTGGAGACAGTGCCACCGAAGAAAAGACAGGAAGCAGAGCTGGAGGTAGCAGAGCTGAAGATGTTGAGGTTTTCTTTGGGAGTGACCAGGTTGGATAGGATCAGGAATGAGTACATTAGAGGGACAACTCATATTAGAGGCTTTGCAGAGAAAGTCAGAGAGGCCAGACTGAGATGGTTTGCACATGTCCAGATGAGAGAGAGTGACTATATCGGGAGAAGGATGCTGAGCCTTGAACTGCCAGGCAGGAGACCGAAGAGGAGGTTTATGGATGTGGTCAAAGAGGACATGAAGGTAGCTGGTGGGAGAGAAGAGGATGCGCAAAACCGGGATAAATGGAGGACATTGATTCGCTGTGGCGACCCCTGAGGGGAAAAGCCTAAAGGAAAAGAAGGACTCCATTGGCGTAGTGGTTTGCTTTGCAATGCATTTTCTTTTGATTTTTAGTCTCTAGTTATTAAAATTAGTCAAATCATTACGAGAGGAGCAATGCAACAAAATTATTGCATGTTTATTTGTAGGCGGCGGCCAAAAAAAAGATAAACTCATTTTAAAAACATTGGTGGGGGTTGTCACGGTCCCTTTGTTGACTTATTTAAGTTTAAATGTACTTGTTCTATTGGTAGACAAAGGTGGTCAACAAAGTTTTGAGAAATGTTTCAATCAGGGAAGCAAGTTAAAAACCTAAACCTAAAACACACGGGGGGAAAAAACAGATACAGTAAAGTCTCGTTATATCGATATCGGATATATCGATAGTCCCGGTTATATCGATACTATTTCTATGCACGCACGGAGAAAATTACATGCAAACAGGGTCGGATATATCGATAGTCCCGGTTATATCGATATTTTTTCGGACTCCCTTGAATATCGATATAACGAGACTTTACTGTATTTTGTTGAATAAAGCTGTCTCTGACTGAAACTTGAGTCACTAAAGTAATTTATGCTTTATTATATTCCTTTTTTTCATGCGATTTTAAGATTCAATTTTGATTATGTGGTGTGTCACTATTTGCTCTTTACAAGTTTATGTGCCACTTGTCAGCCTCGTGATGTCCAAGAATAACGGCTCTTCTTTTTCATATTTGGCCACAAAATATCTTCAATTGAACACACAGACAGTCGGTTTTGTGTATGCTGATTTTGTGAAGGCTTTAACAATCTGCATGACAGGTGGTGTTAGCCTCCCTCAGCCGAAAGAGAGAGCACATCAACATTCACACAGCAGATCCATTCTCCTCATGGACCAATGAATGATTCGACACGGACAATAAAGCTGCCACCTGTAAGCGAATTCAAGAAATTCTTCTGCAGTCTCAAAAGGGGCTTCGGTGAACTGGATTTGGAATTAATAGAGCATGAGTAATTAGTAGGATTGCGTTCGAAACTTTTTAATATCTTGCTAGCAGGGATTAAAACTATCTGGACGATTAAATGCCTGCTTTTACAGTGACCGTTTCTCCATGCCCTGCATCTCTGCCCTCCTCCACTCCCTTTTATTTCTATTGAGGAGAAACAGGCGCCCACCTAAAGATGACAAGGCACAGCCCTATGAATTATTTTTCACATCCACTGTCTTCATTCATCCTGTCCCTCTCTCCCATTCTTTCATCTGACGCCCACACGTTTGCACAATGCTGGCAGGCAGGATTTAATATCTGTGCAAAATCCACCAGTAAGCAGTCAACTCCAATCAGCCTTTGAAGCCAAACAGTGGAGAGAAGGGCACATAATATTAAAAAAGATAAATTCGCTCTGAAGTCGAATGGTTTGTGAATGTGAAGGTGAGCTGGTTTTCTGCAGGTAACAACATTGACGGCGCACAAGCAAAGCAAACTCATGCGGCAAACCTGCCGACGGTGCAGCAAATGAACGCGCGAGTACACAATGTATTTGTGTTTAAAAAAAAACAGAATGAGCAGTGGAAGGGGGGCGTTGTTTGGCCGAATTAAAACTGCGCAGTCACAAGAGGGGGATGTGCATTTCTTAGCCGTGCATTTCTCTCAAACAAAGATTTGCTGAAGGGCAAACATTAATTGCTGATATTCCTGAACAGCTGAGAGAGACAGAACAGCCCGTGGCTGTCGGTCTTAATTACCTGGTATGAAATTGGTACCTGCCAGATCTCATCATCATCACCCCATGATGGGATCAATTCACGCATGTGCAAGTCTCACGATTCATCTCTAAATTGAGTCACCTTGCAATGTTAGCAGGAGTATTTGGTGTTCTTAACCCTATTCATTTTTCATACACACATTCCTTCGTATCAGTTCGACTCAACTTCTCTGGTTGCATTAAAAGCAGTGGCTGGATGTGGATTTTATCGCTAGGCCTTCAGTGGTGCTACGTCTGAATCTATCCAGACTGAAAAAAGTGTGGTGTGATACTACTGTCATGATCTGGTTGGCGACCAACGGGGGGCGCTGTCGGCCCCGCCTGCACCTGCACAGGTGCTGGTCGTCCCGATCAAATTGGCGACCAGCGGGTAGCGACGTCAGCCCTGCCGGCAGCCTCGCAGGTGCTGGTCGTTATAATCAATGACACTTAAAAAGACACCTGGCACGATCATCCGGTGCCGATTCATTGTTTGTTTGCTGCTTGGTTGCAGCATGCATTGTGTACGTGTTTGTTTAACCTTGGCGGACTTTTACACTTGGTTTTCTGTTGCTACTTTGTATTTTTTCCATTCAGATCATTTTGATGTTTTACATTTTGTTCCTGCTGACTTTATTTTAATACAATTTGTCAAACAACCTCCTGCTCCCTCCTGCCTGCTTTTTGGTATCCGAACCCGCCATCACCACCTCGCAAAACCGTGACAGAATGAATCGGCCAACTATCGGATCCCGCAGGTACATCGGACCCGTCTCATTTCCACCCCGTGCCTGACCATGCTACGTCCACGTTAGCGCAAGCCTCGTCGCGTTTGAATTGCGTCACTCGACTAAACGTCCGGCCGAGACCTCCTTCCAGGTGGCCGTCCAGGGTGACACTGGGTGACTGGCATTGCACGCCCACGTCCAGCCACGCTGTCGTCGTGCATGACGAATTGAGTCTCATCCACGACGAGCCGTGCAACGTCCGCGTCAACGTCAGTCCGAGACCCCACTCACCGCTGGATCCCGGAGCGGCTCTGGACCCGTCTCGTTCCCCCGGAGCCGGGCAGTTCACGCCCACGTCGGCGTCCGGCCGAGACCTGGTCCCATACGGCCGTACGGGGTGCCATTCTGCGCCTGGCAGTCGACGTCCACGCAGAGCCATGCGCCGTCGCGTGAACGTGCGAGAGGGATCGCACTCACGCCCACGACGATCCGTGCCGCGTCTTCGTCCACCCCAGGCCGAGTCCCGTTCCCATCAGGCCGCCGCCCGTCGTATGCTGGAGAGGCAGCGGTTGCCCTCTTCACCGACCGTTCCCTGGCGGGTGGACCTTTTGGGAGACTGTTGGGACTTCTGGAAGCAGCCCCTTGAAGGGGGGGTACTGTCATGATCTGGTTGGCGACCAACGGGGGGCGCTGTCGGCCCCGCCTGCACCTGCACAGGTGCTGGTCGTCCCGATCAGATTGGCGAACAGCGGGTAGCGACGTCAGCCCTGTCGGCAGCCTCGCAGGTGCTGGTCGTTATAATCAATGACACTTAAAGGACACCTGGCACGATCATCCAGGGCCGATTCATTGTTTGCTGCTTGGTTGCAGCATGCATTGTGTACGTGTTTGTTTAACCTTGGCGGACTTTTACACTTGGTTTTCTGTTGCTACTTTGTATTTTTTCCATTCAGATCATTTTGATGTTTTACATTTTGTTCCTGCTGACTTTATTTTAATACAATTTGTCAAACAACCTCCTGCTCCCTCCTGCCTGCTTTTTGGGATCCGAACCCGCCATCACCACCTCGCGAAACGTGACAACTACAAGCCCACCAGTAGTGAGGAAATAACTGACCAACCTTTTTTACTGATGTCCATGTTTTTTCTTAAAGTCCATCTTGAAAATGGCTTTAACAGTAAATCTCCAACCAAATCCATTTCTCTTCCTCCTTTAGCCATTGTGGGTTGACAAAACTGCTATTAAATCAACACAACATATTTGCTTATGCAGCTCGCTACCGATACAGTGTGCTAGCTCTGGTCAGTATGCTTTGTCACAAGTGGCTTAGTGATCAGAGCACTTTTCGCAAATTATAATTGGCTTTTTCGTATCTTTTTCGTAATTTCAGCCAGCTACTTTTCATTTCTGTCCTTTGCATTTTCACATCTTTCAATATTTTGTTTGTAAATGCATTTAAACTGTACGTTCTTTTAATCATTTTACAAAGCCACTTTTGCTCTCTTGGGTTTGACTTTGAATGCATTCAGCTGTTGCATTTAGAAATGCTTTTAGGTGTTGCGCTTTTGGTTGTGTGACCACGTTACTTAGTGGATGAAATGCACAATCTGCCTTGCCTTTTTGTAGCACTTTTGTATAAGTGCGGTTGTAGTAAAGTCGCAGCGACTCCAGTCGACGTCCGTAGCATCAGCAGACTCACCATCATAAGAAGCTTCGTCTCTTCCTCTTTCTCCTGTTGAGCCTCGTCCCTCATGGCTTGGTGTTTCTCCTCCATTTCCTCCAATGCCCTGATCTGTGCCTCCTTGTAACGACGCGTCTCCTCCTCATAGTGAGCTCTTAGTCTGGAGAGCTCCTTCTCGTACCCTTGGTGCTCCTCACGCAGAGACTGAAGGGAAGAGGAAGTTGTGGATGTGACCAAAGAAGCTCGAACTCCCACCTTCTATTTCTTGAGATATGAAAAAGGACCTGCTCCAGTTTCAGCACTTGCTGTTTGTGCTGGTCGCTGGCCACCTGGTGTTGATTCAGCAGGGCCTCCCTCTCCTGCTCCAGCCTGCCAATCTTCTCCTTTACCCGACTCTGCTCTTGGTCAAGGTTCTTGATGGATGCCTCATGGGCCATCTGGGTGGCCTGTAGGGAGCCGATCTGACCTGGGAAACATCAAACCGTGCAAATTTACAACCATCGCTGTACATTTGTGACATTTCAGAAGATAGTTTGTTGGTAAAAGACCTACAATGTTAGGTAGCCGCAGGTGGCAAACAGTGAGGGCAAAAAATAGATTTAAAAAAGAGAGGCTCCAATGTGTTTATTGCAGGGCCATGTTCGAGTTAACGTCAAACTAAACCTAAAAATACTATAAGTCCACATTGTGTATTTCACAAAACTACATGATTTGGTCTGACCACTGACTTAATGCTATAATATGCTGCAAAATGCCATAGCTTTGCCTAAGCGGTGTCACTTTAATGTTAAGATTCACAGAAAAATGCCATAATCAGACTAAAGAATAAAATTGCGGAAAAACAAATGACTGTTTTGGTAATTGGGAGAAAGGCATGCTTACGATAAAATTGCTTTTGCTGTCATTTTGTGTCTACATTCATCAATAACAATCCACAGGAGGGCTCGCTCCCTATCACATGATACCAGCAGGTTGCAAAAACATTGGCCATAATTAGTGCAATAATTTCAAATGCCGTTAAAAAGAAAGAAACTATTGGTGTACTTTGTAACAGATGTTGAAAGGGCAGACCAAGAAAAACAGCCTCGATGATGGAAACATTTTGAGCTGCAAAGAAAAGTCGCAAACTGCTCGTGACATCGGCAACAACATCTAGAGGGTAAGACTGAAGGTGATAAATAAAAGTGCACATTCTACATCTCCAAAAGAACAACGTGCTGGTCTCTCTCTCTCTCACTTCCTCCCTCTCTCCTCCTATCTTTCACTTCCCCCTCTCCCGCCCCTTCTCTCTCTCGCCCCCTTTATCTCCCTCTCCGCCCCTCCTTTCTCAGAATCAGAATCAGAATCATCTTTATTGCCAAGTATGTAGAACACACAAGGAATTTGTTTCCGGTAGAACACGCTGCACTAGTATCGTCGTCAAAAAAACTAAGTGGCACTATACAGTTCCATTTTGGCTACTGTTGAAAGAGTTCAAAGAGTTAATGGCTTGGGGGAAGAAGCTGTTTAAATGTCTGCTGGATTTTCTACAATGCTAATTTGATTTCAATTTATTGTTCCCACCGAGTTGCAGCATTTGTGTATATCTAACTCTGGTAGAAAAAAAATTGCATTCCGTGAGCGTGTGTGTGGGCTTCAGGCAGATGGCTCACTCGCTTTGTGGAGGATTTCCGTTGCTTGCTGCTGCACTCGTTCCCTGCAGCCCTCCAGTTCATATTCTGTGTCTTTCAGCTGCATCACCCAAATCTCACCATCCTGGATGGCTTCGTCCAGTTGCTTGTGCAGGTTCTGTAGCACACAGTGGATGAAAAATTGAAGACTCCAGACAGCTTCTCCTAGTCGCAGTTTGTTTGTAGTCATTTGCCTGATTGCCTTCGTGATGGAGAATAATAATTTATCATGTTTAAAAGTGCCGTGCTTTGCTGACCAACTAAACAATGGGCCTACAGTCAAAGCGCAGATGGCCACATTAAATCTGAGTGAAACAGATACGGCACGATGAACCGTCGTCTCCATCAAGATTCTAGAAGGTCCGGCCTTGCACAGAATTTAGGGCTTGAGATACTCCTTTTTCACCGGAGTTATTGACGGCTTAAACATCCTGCACAAGCGCCAGATTACAAATTTATCAGTTCATGGAAAAGACAACCAATTAAAAGGTATATGTTTTACTGCTTACATCTGTTGTTGCTCAGAACGCCCAGAGGTGTGGTATGCAAATCAAGAAAACTATGTTTACTAATATATCACTGTAATTTACATATACTCTCAATAAATAGCTTGGCAGAGGGGCGCAGAATTCAGACGTATGTCATCTGATGACTGCGTCTCCTGCCGGCAGTGGGGACAATCTTTCTGGTTCTGAGTCTCTGTCCACGGTGTCTGTCTGTCATATCTCTGACATTTTTGGGGGCTCGTCCGGGATGGCAACGCGTCTCCTGCGGTGAGCGGTCTACGGCGACTGTCAAGAACCGGTGCACCGGCAAGGCCAACAAGATTTCGAGAGGACCTCCTTTTCTTGGGGGCAGAAGCCAGGCCTGCTCGCCGGGTGAGACGCAAACGCCATCCCAACGAACCTGGGCGGGCTCGGGACCGGAAGGATCGTCTCCAAAAATTGAGGTCAGTCTGATAAACGATAGTACAAGCCTATTTGTTTAGGTCTTGGAAGATTTTGGATAGTACAAGCCTATTTGTTTGGGTCTTGGAAGATAGAGAACGTTCTAAAGGGCCAGTGCGCCATGGAAAAGTACGTACAGAAAGTCAGTCGGATACTGATTTAAGGAAAATGAGAACGTTCTAAAGGGCCATTGCGCCATGGATAAAACCGTACGGAAAGTCAGTCGGATACTGATTTTAGGACAAGCCTATTTGTTTGGGTCTTGAAGATTGGATAGTACAGCCTTTTGAAGGTCTGGAAGAATGAAAAGCCTCGAAAAAAATTAAGCTAGTTCATGTGGTAGTGAGAGTGCTGAACTGAGCTTAGTTTTTGGGTACACAAGGACTGATCATCCTTGTGGTTGTGTGACTGTGTCTGTGTGCCTGTGTGAGCATGCGGGTCTGTGTGTCAAGCTTGCGAGCTTGACTATGTCGCGGGGTTGTTTCGGGCGTGACCGCATCTGAGTGTGATTGGAATTGCGATAACGTGTTGTAATTCATATAATATACAGTGGGATTCAAACAGCAGACTTTTGTGGATGCAGTATGCAAGTTCTCCTCACCCTTTTGGGGGTTGAAGAAGGAGAAACCACAAATGTAAATTTGAATTGCTGTCCTACTGAACGAACCCAGTTATAGAGTCCGCCCTATGCGGTGAAGAACTGGACCAAATTCATAGAAGCAATAAAAGAAAAAGAGAGAGAGAAGGGGGATGTGGCGAAGAATTGAACGCTAATAATTCGCTCTGCTTCGATAGTATTAATGAAAATTTGGCGCCGGAACCTAAATATTTTATTTCGAAAAAACACGCCGGAACGAGATTGCGATTTCATGTAAATTACAGTGAAGACGAGGCACTAAGCGAAAGTCTTCCCGTTTTTTGGAAACGAGTTAACTGCTATTAAATCAACACAACATATTTGCTTATGCAGCTCGCTACCGATACAGTGTGCTAGTTCTGGTCAGTATGCTTTGTCACAAGTGGCTTAGTGATCAGAGCACTTTTCGCAAATTATAATTGGCTTTTTCGTATCTTTTTCGTAATTTCAGCCAGCTACTTTTCATTTCTGTCCTTTGCATTTTCACATCTTTCAATATTTTGTTTGTAAATGCATTTAAACTGTACGTTCTTTTAATCATTTTACAAAGCCACTTTTGCTCTCTTGGGTTTGACTTTGAATGCATTCAGCTGTTGCATTTAGAAATGCTTTTAGGTGTTGCGCTTTTGGTTGTGTGACCACGTTACTTAGTGGATGAAATGCACAATCTGCCTTGCCTTTTTGTAGCACTTTTGTATAAGTGCGGTTGTAGTAAAGTCGCAGCGACTCCAGTCGACGTCCGTAGCATCAGCAGACTCACCATCATAAGAAGCTTCGTCTCTTCCTCTTTCTCCTGTTCAGCCTCGTCCCTCATGGCTTGGTGTTTCTCCTCCATTTCCTCCAATGCCCTGATCTGTGCCTCCTTGTAACGACGCGTCTCCTCCTCATAGTGAGCTCTTAGTCTGGAGAGCTCCTTCTCGTACCCTTGGTGCTCCTCACGCAGAGACTGAAGGGAAGAGGAAGCTTGTGGATGTGACCAAAGAAGCTTGAACTCCCACCTTCTATTTCGTTGAGATATGAAAAAGGACCTGCTCCAGTTTCAGCACTTGCTGTTTGTGCTGGTCGCTGGCCACCTGGTGTTGATTCAGCAGGGCCTCCCTCTCCTGCTCCAGCCTGCCAATCTTCTCCTTTACCCGACTCTGCTCTTGGTCAAGGTTCTTGATGGATGCCTCATGGGCCATCTGGGTGGCCTGTAGGGAGCCGATCTGACCTGGGAAACATCAAACCGTGCAAATTTACAACCATCGCTGTACATTTGTGACATTTCAGAAGATAGTTTGTTGGTAAAAGACCTACAATGTTAGGTAGCCGCAGGTGGCAAACAGTGAGGGCAAAAAATAGATTTAAAAAAGAGAGGCTCCAATGTGTTTATTGCAGGGCCATGTTCGAGTTAACGTCAAACTAAACCTAAAAATACTATTGTTGCGTCTCTTGAGGCTAGGAGGCAGGACTCAAGAGACGAGGGAAAGCGGGGGGTCGAATCCAAAGTACACGGCGAGACAGATACTTGAATCAAGAAAAGTCTTTACTGGGAGCATGTGCACAAACAAAACAAGTGGCGATGAGTGAGGGAAAAAGATGGCAGACCTGACGGAAGGGAGGTCGCGAGGTAAGCTTTCTGAATATTCCGACGGAGACTGAATAGCGCAATCGGTAGATATAGTCAGAAGGCACAATCACGGGAATGACAAACAGCTGTGGGAACCCAGGTGCGTGATGATGGGAGGGGCCGTCTCCAGGGAGCAGCGGAGGAGATGACAGGAGGGGCGGGGCGCGCCCAGGACGGCGACGAGATGTGACAGTGCCCCCCCCTCAACGGACGCCTCTTGGCGGCCCACCAGGTTTGGAAGGGTGAGCCGCATGGAACGCCCGGATGAGAGATGGGTCGAGGATACAGGCACGTGGGACCCACTGTCGTTCCTCCGGTCCATAGCCCTCCCAGTCGACCAGGTACTGCACTCCTCTGCCCATGCGCCTGGAGTCCAGTATCTCCCGCACGGTGTAGACCGGTCCGTCGGCCAACATCCGGGGGGGAGGTGGGGGGGTGGGCGTGGGGGCTAAGGAGCTGGTTTCCACTGGCTTGAGGAGGGAAACGTGAAAGACGGGGTGGATCCTCATGGTGGGTGGCAGCCGGAGCCTCACCGAGACCGGGCTGAGGATGGCCTCGATGGGGAAGGGACCCGTAAAGCGTGGGCCCAGCTTAGCTGAAGACCCTGCCAGCCGAAGGTCCCTCGTGGACAGCCACACCTCCTGCCCGACCTGGTAGTTGGGTGCCTGTCTCCGATGACGGTCCGCCAACCGCTGGTTCCGGGATGCGGTGCGTGTCAGGGCGTCCCTGGTCTCCTTCCAGACTCGGTGGGCCCGTCTGAGGTGATGTTCAATAGACGGGACCTCCACCTGGCCCTCCTGTGTGGGGAACAAGGGCGGCTGATAGCCACAGGCGGACATGAATGGGGACCGACCTGTGGCTGCGGAGACCAGGGAGTTGTGGGCGTACTCCACCCAGGGTAGGTGCAGGGCCCACGACGCTGGGTTGTGGAGGCACACGCACCGGAGGGCCGCCTCCAGGTCCTGGTTCTTCCTCTCCGTCTGTCCGTTGGTCTGGGGATGGTATCCAGATGACAGGCTCGCCGACGCCCCTAGGGACCGACAGAAACGCTTCCATACCTTGGACACGAACTGCGGTCCCCGGTCCGACACGATGTCCGTCGGAATCCCGTGGAGACGGACGACGTGGTTAACCAGGAGTTGAGCCGTCTCGATGGCGGACGGCAACCTGGTTAACGGGACGAAGTGGGCCGACTTGGAGAATCGGTCCACAACGGTGAGGACGACCGTCTTGCCACGGGAGGGGGGGAGGCCTGTCACGAAGTCGACGGAGATGTAAGACCAGGGTCTGGACGGCACCGGTAGCGGCTGGAGGAGTCCTGCCGGGGGCTGGTGGGAAGCTTTCCCACAAGCACAGGTCGGGCAGGCTTTCACGAAGCTGGTGATGTCCCTTCGGAACCCCGGCCACCAGAACCGTTGGGCGATGAGTTGGATCGTCCTGTTGACCCCCGGGTGACAAGCAATCTTGGAGGTGTGCCCCCAGACGAGCACCTCCGTGCGAAGAGGGGCGGGGACGAACAGGCGATCCTTAGGACAGCCCCTGGGGATGGGGGTCGTTCCCAGGGCTTGCTGAACTTTTCTCTCAACCTCCCACCTCAGGGCACCCAGGATGCGTTGGGCCGGCAGGATGTTGGTGGTGGTCTCCTCCCTTTCTGCCGGCTCATGGATGCGGGATAGGGCATCGGGCTTGGTGTTCTGTGACCCTGGGCAGTAGGTGAGAGAAAAGTTAAACCGGGTGAGGAAGAGTGACCATCGGGCCTGTCGCGAGTTAAGTCTCTTGGCAGACCGGCTGGCCGCCAGGTTCTTGTCTTTGAAGGGGTGTTTAGCTCCCTCAAGCCAGTGTCTCCATTCCTGCAGGGCCAGGACGACCGCCAGCAGTTCCCGATTGCCGACGTCATAATTGGCCTCGGCGGGGCTGAGCCGGCGGGAGAAGAAGGCGCATGGGCGTAGCTTCTGGTCGGTGGGAGAGCGCTGGGAAAGGACGGCCCCTACTCCGGACTCGGATGCGTCAACCTCGACCGTGAACGGGAGCTCGGGGTCGGGATGACGCAGGACAGGGGGGTTGGTGAAGGCACGACGGAGGCGGTTGAATGCCCCCTCAGCATCGGGAGTCCACCTGAAAGGGAGCTTGGTGGACGTGAGGTTAGTGAGGGGAAGTGCCTTCTGACTATACCCGCGAATGAAGTGGGAATGTCCAGGCTACAAATCGACTTGTCACATTTTTGAGAAGACAAGATAGGAACGTCTTTGGTTGCGCCGCACACATTCAGGGAATTTGCGGGAAGCTATGCTCCTCTAATTAAGAAAAAACTAACAAACAAAGAATCTGACCGAATGTAAATTAATGTGTCCAGGTTCCAGCACGGCTGGCCCATCCCTCTAGCACCACTTCGAAATTATGGCCGGCTGGCCGCAAAGGCTTGACCAAGGCGGCATGGCTGTGGGGCGGTAGGATGAGTGCCTGAGGGCGTGTGCGAGGAAATCTCTGAAATCAAGCTGGCTGTTCAAATTGTGGTGACGTGAAAGAAATGGACTCTGAATGCACAGCCACTTGCATCCACCCGTTCAGACAAGCTCCACGATGTCCACAGCACTGTCAAGCCGCAAAGCCAAGACATCCCACCTGCTCCCTGGGATAGAAACTGAACTCCAAATGCTTGCTGCTGGCCTCAAGGAAATGAACTTGAGAAAGCTGAAACACATTTGCTGCCACCCGTTCAGCGATCAAGCCACAAAGCCAAGAGACATCCCACCTGCTCCCTGGGATGGAAACTCAACTGAAAGTGCTTGCTGCTGGCATCACAGACCTGAACCTCAGAAAGCTGAAGCATGATTTGCTGCAGAAAATGACTCTGAATGAACAATCTCTCACAATGCAACTCCACTGCAACCACTGAACTCCTGCAACAGTACTGGCTTTGATCCCTTGATTTCCTCCACATGACCCGACCGACCTCATGATAATCACCCCACTTCACAATGCCTTTGATACATTCGAAAATGACATTGATCCCTATTCTAATTTCCAAAGGTGTGTGGAGGATGTGGCAGCTGTGTGGACCTATCAGCAAGCTCATTGGTTGGTAATGTTAATTGTTAGAAATGCCTTGTGAGCTGTGTCTCAATAGTTTGAAAAACTGTTTTTCGCAAACGTTTTGGGAAAAAATTGTTAGTTTAAATCAAATTTTCCTGAAGTGAAATTTTGACTGACAATTTCAGACATTATCCGTTCATACGTGGACATTTCCCATTCACTTATCTTGGTGTGAAGATGGGATTTTTCTCGCTGCATGATAGGAGATTTTGTTGCTTGGAAGCCACTCTGTGGCCAATTTGACCTTTCTTTATTTTACGAACCCAAACGGAAAGAAAAATTCCAATTTGCATGGTTTTTGGGGGTTTACACGATACCCTCGTGCAAACTGACTAATTGGAGGTGCTTGATTTTGGTAGTTTTGTTAAAATGCCTCAACTTCTGCTCTTTTTCAGAAAGGAGTGGGGGGAGAGATCGACAACATTTTGACCGACACCAGCATGCAATTGAACCCAATCGAACAAATATATCCAGCATGCGTCAGATGTGCGGCAGCATTCGGCAAATGGTTTCAAAGAGAAAAAAAATGGCCACATTGTTTTTGTTAGGATGATCCCGATTGTCACAGTGGCTACTTTGTTCGAAATTTTTACAATGTCAGCGAAGCAACAGGAAATAAGAAAAAAAAGGAAAAGATAGTTTATATGCCACACCAAGTGACTCGTAGATTAATGATGATAATATTAATAAATGTAATTTGAAAGCGCTTTTTATTGCATTCGTAGATGTTTCACAAGAGCTTAAAATGTTAAATTAAATGTACGCCTGAAGACAAGCATACTTAATTGACGCCAAAATCGATCTAAAAGGAAGCACGAGTAACGAGATTAAAACATGGAAGAAAAAAAACATTGTGGGACATTTGAGGTTTTGAGCGCTGATTCACAAGTGGGGGGTCATAGTTTGCGTCCCATGAGTGGGGGCGGCTATCTGAAGGCCGGGTTCCCCCCAGTTCTGAGTCTGGCTACAGGGATGTCAAGGAGATTTGTGTTAGAGGATTGGGGGCTGCGGGACGGAGTGTTTTGGTGGGGGGTCAGGAAAGATCAGATGAGGCCTTGATTGTGGGAGTATTTATGGTGGTGTGTGCAGCAGTGTGTGGAAACAGAGCGGAGACTAGAAAGGTAGAAGAATGCAGTTTTGGTAATTTGGGTGTTGGGTGGAATGGAAGAAAGAGAGGTGCTCATCAATATGAACTCTAAAGTTTCAACAGTTAGAGTGGGGATTGGGTGCAGTTGTTGATGATATTCAAGTAGGATGAACAGTTGTTGATGTTGTGTATGAATTGTTTCCTGATTAGAATATTAGGAGGAGACGGGTTAGCCAAAGAGATGGTAAGGGTTTTTGAAGGTGCTAGAGAAAGCAGTTGATGGGAGATCAACTCCTATGCTGATTCAGGCGATGTAGTTGGAGATTTTTAATGTTTAAGGGGAAAGATAGTTTTTGTTTGTTTTGTTTTTTCCACGTTAACCACCTTCTTGCAGACCGTTTGGGTGAATTCCTGAGTAGGGGGACTGCAGACGGAGTGGCCAGAGACGGAAGGTTTGTATCAACGGTTGGAGCTCCAGACGGGGGAAATGGGGTTCATCAGAAAACCACGGTAAGATCGAAATACAATACAGTGACTAGAATCTAGGAATTATATGGTGGTGACCTGGAGAGATATTTTAAATGGTTTGAGGCTGTGCCAATTGCGCTACTCAGGCTCGAGGGTCACCGTAAATTCTGCCAGGGGTTCCACGCCTTTTGAGGTGGAACGTGGCCGAGAGCTCCCGGCTCCATGTAAATGCATGGACCCAGGCGCTCCTCAAAGAATGGTTCATTGAGGAGACATACGCTCATTTTGTGTTCTCGTCCATTATTTTCAGGAGCAGACTGGACCATGATATACCAGGCGGCTACCACAGACGCGTCGAGGCTGGTGACGGAAGGGGCCACCAGATGACCAGAGGGACCAGTCACGCAGCCTATCTAGGGGTGTGGAGTCAAGCGATGTGGAACTCGTATCTCACGGCCTTTGGACGGAGGGACCGATCTGGATTTTCCCTGCATGCTAAGATCGGATTGCATGCTGATGTACATTTTATCCCAATATCGTTGTTTTTTTCCCAAGAAAAAAAAAGGGCGGGGATGAAATGAGAGATGTTCCCAAATTTGTTTTTAATGAAAAAGAAAAATATGTTTTTTAGGTATATTGGTTATTATCTGGTGTCTTCAAATTAAGTTGAACTGTTTCCAAATGCCCACAGTGATTTTGAAACTGTCATGAATCAGCAATTTGTTGAACAGTAATTTAAAATGACACTCCAGTCATGTAATCAGACTAATGAAAATGCAACTTTGAAATATATGATTAAGAGGTGGGACTGGGGGGTATATATATACATACATGCTTCCCATTGATTGTTAGGCTATAGCGGGGAATGTCTTCTGTCTTGTATTTTACCTATATACATATATCCCAATAGTATAGACACATATATGCCATTATATTTACTATTTTGTTTTTTTCCACATTTTTTACACTCCACGGTCACTGTCAAGATAATGTTTGCTATCACTTTTAAAAATGATTAAGAGGTGGGAATGATGGAGAATAATAATGTATCATGTTTAAAAGTGCCATGCTTTGCTGACCAACTAAACAATGGGCCTACAGTCAAAGCGCAGATGGCCACATTAAATCTGAGTGAAACAGATACGGCACGATGAACCGTCGTCTCCATCAAGATTCTAGAAGGTCCGGCCTTGCACAGAATTTAGGGCTTGAGATACTCCTTTTTCACCGGAGTTATTTACAGTTTAAACATCCTGCACAAGCGCCAGATTACAAACTTATCAGTTCATGGAAAAGACAACCAATTAAAATGTATATGTTTTACTGCTTACATCTGTTGTTGCTCAGAACGCCCAGAGGTGTGGTATGCAAATCAAGAAAACTATGTTTACTAATATATCACTGTAATTTACATATACTCTCAATAAATAGCTTGGCAGAGGGGCGCAGAATTCAGACGTATGTCATCTGATGACTGCGTCTCCTGCCGGCAGTGGGGACAATCTTTCTGGTTCTGAGTCTCTGTCCACGGTGTCTGTCTGTCATATCTCTGACACTTCGGTATTTGTCTATTTGTCAGTTCTGCTGTTAGTCACGTTGATCCAGTCATGTTATGGTTGTTTTGTTGTAGGTGCATTTCTTTGTACTTCTGTTTATTTGGATAGATTTTGAGTATGTTGATTCAAGTTTTTTCACCCATAATTAAAAAATATACTCAAAATACTCTTTTGAGACTTCTGCACTCCTCCAGCCTTGTCTGTTGCCCAGCATTAGCCAATAGCAACATCTTAATCACCTAATCCTGACACTAGTTTTAAGCATTCATAATTTCTTTACTGTCGGTCACATAATTCACCTTTTGTTGTAGCAAGCATTAAAATGACCAAGTAACAAGGTACCATTTTTTCCCCATTACTGCGCAATGATTGAAAAAAAAAAAACATTTGCACATTAAAGTATATATCCTCTTGATTAAGTTACATAGTGCTCATGCACTTTTTATAGACGATGAGAGTTTGTAATGGCTTGACTTAAGTTATTCATAATTAATAATTGTGTGTTGCCTCATTGTTGCTGTCCCAAGATTTTGGTCCTTAAAATCTGCCCGGAAATTAACTCACTTAGTCAGACTTTACTTCAGTCTTTTTTATAGCCTCTCGCCATCCGCAGTGCTCAAAGAAGGAAACAAGCATATTTTGGCTAAATGTGTATGTAGTAGAAAGTACAGATATCCATTTTCAGATGTAAGGATTAAAATTCAAAAGAAAAACATCGAAAATCTTGTGCTACACCCCTTTCCAAACTGCAATTCTGAATTCATTCTTCACCTTGATGGTTCCCTCAGCATTGACCATGGACGTCTGCAGTCTGTTGGTCTTGTCCCGGTTCTCGCGCGCCTCCTCCTGGGCCCTCTGAAGCTCACTCCTCAACTTTGAGAGTGAGCGCTGCAGTGCCGCCTCCTGCGCCTGGAACTCTTTTCGAAGCTCAACCTGAGAACACGCATATAATTACAGTCAGATTCGGACCTCTCGGAGAAGGTGCTGCGTGTGTGTGGTGGAAGAGGGACCGTGTGGTTCTACCTCGGTCCTTTTCCAGGCGAGCAGGTTTTCAGTGGTGAGCTGGTGCGTCCTGGTCATGGCCTCCAGTTCCCGCTCGTAGTACTCTTGAGCCTTGGCCAGTTTGGCCTCGTATTCCTCAACCACCCGAACCTTGTCCTTGGTCAGCTCTTCCACCCTCTCCATTAAAGACTCCACCTATGTGATAAAGAAAGGGATAAACATTGTTTGATGTTTTTTTAATCTCAAATTTAATTCCTCATGATTGCCAAAAGACACATTTGAACAATAAAGGGATGAAGAATTTTAAAAAAGGAGTGTGTTGTAATAATGGTTGTTTTTGTTTCTCCCCACATTGTTGCATTTTATTTGTTAAGGCTTAGGCTAAAGACAAGTTAAGCATGAATTAATATAAAACACTGTCTATTTATTGAATGAAAGTGATTAAGCACTCTGTCTTTCAACTGATGTCGACGACAGGGACATTTTACCAGGCAAATGTCACATCAATCAGATCATAAAAAAGATACTAACAAATCTGTGGCTTTACTTGATAGGAAATAAAAATGTGTGTAAAAGAGGGGAATGACATGCAACAATTCACATCTGCACAACAAAACCCCAACGCTTGTTTCAACAATAAATCAGGCTACCAAAACCGCAATTATCCCGTGAAGTAACTTGCCGCATAAACTGTCTCCAAAAGGCAAAGTTAGTGAGCGTCAACCTCTTCTCTCTTCCTTTCTGTCCCACCTCTTGTCTATGGAGCTCGGCCAATTTCTCCTGGTCTTCGGTGGAAGTGGCGCTCTGGTTCTGCTGGCTGTTTAGGAGTTCCTCCACCTCATGGCGGTGGTTGGACCTCAGCTCCTCCAGCACTCGCCGCTTATCCGCCTCAAACTGGGCCTGAGCCTGGCTGAATGCCCGCAGCTTCTCCTCAAAATCCCGACGCATCTCCTCCACCTAGTGAAATCACGGAAAATATTCTATTCTATTTGGAGGCGTGCGAGTTGTGCCGAGCTATACTTGCACAGTAGTTCGAACCAAATTTGTAACATCCTTAACCGTTAATATCTTGACATAAGCTGACGTGAACAAATCCTTGCAGCTTTTCTGCACCCCCTGATACAAGAAACGTGACACATAGACAAATCATATAGACATGAGGTTGAAGAAGTAAGGAAAAATGCTATGTTATGTTATGTTATGGAGCTGAGTTCAATACTTGATACAAAGAGGGAAACTAGGGACTGCCTGCTGCTTTGAGATAATACCAGAAAAGCATGATATGGATGATGCGTGGTGTGATGTGGTATGATACACAAAATTGTATTATTATTACATACTGTATCTATATTTTTGGGATACTTAAGACACTTTTTTACTTAGTTAAAATGATGGAGCAACGACTCTTCTCACAAGCACATGTCAACAACTGGATGTACGGTGTAATGTAGTTAAAAGACCCGTTCTGCTACACTGTACTACAGGTGTGTCAAAGTCATTTTTTGCCGCGGGCCACATTGTAGTTATGGTTTCCTCTCGAGGGCCGTTATGAATTTGGGGACCCCATTAGAATGTTTAAATTCCTTCAAATATTACAGATAGAGCACACAGCAAATTAATGAATAACTCATTTTCAAATCTGAAGTCAAGAATAATGACTTTTATTGTGGTTGACATCCAAAAATATGAAAATTTGGCTCAGATTTTAGCAATCATCATGGAATTTCAACAAGTTTGATTTGTTTTCGCGGGCCGAAAAAAATGATGTGGCAGGCCGGACTTGGCCCGCGGGCCTCGACTTTGACACCTGTGCTGTACTACATTAACTCATTCACTGTCAGACGTGAAAAACCTGTCCACTCCCGTGCCAGGGTTTTTGTCATTTTCACTCCTAATTTATGTGGGTCTGGAGTAATATGAGGTGCAACTGAGGGAGGCTGTACAAAAGGCAAATATGAGGTGCATATGGGGGTGGCTCTACAAAAGGCGAATGCTGCCCCGTCGTGCCAGAGGTCTGACCAGCGCTATATCAACACCACCGCAAAAAAAACGAACAAATTTGGAAATAGCTCTCCACGTCATATTTTCAATTCCCGAATAAATTCGGGTTTGGCAGTGAATGAGTTAATGCCCTTATAATGTGCCAGGTGTGTCAATGGAGGAACTTTTAGTTGCAGATTTTTTTGCACAAAAGTGTACGACATATAACAAATGGATAGGAGGGCAGCGGGGTGTGGTGTTGTTGCTAAAAGTGTCAGAGATTGAATACAGAAAAAAATAACTCTTCACACACACATTGCAGCTCTGGTTTGCTACGTCGCTTGTTATGGTGTCCAAGTGTACAAATAAAAAGGCCAATTTAAAAAATGCTTCCATCCATTAATTATCTAATTTGCTTATCCTCACAAGGGATGCTGGAGGCAAGCCCAGCTGTCGTAACGCAGTCGGGACCCCTTAAATTGGGTGCCAGCTATCCATTTACCTACCATACATTCTTTGGGAATGCGAGAGGAAAGCGTAGCACCCAGAGAAGACACACACAGGCATGGGGAGAGCATGCATAATAAACACACAGAGGCCGGAAGTGATATTGAACCCTACACTTCTGCACTGTGGGGCGGGCGGTCGAACCAGCACTCATCGTGCGGCAAAGCTTTCAAAATAAAAGCACACAATAAGTTACATTTTACTTGTCACTTGTCATTGTCACTGTGAGCTTCAGTCAGAAACTGTAGGGAGGCTTAATGCGGGCAATACTTTGTCAACATCGACAGTGTCTTATAGAAATGTAAACAATTAACGCATCCATGTCTACCAAGTAAAATTGCAAATACCGTCAAATGGAGTGTTTTTAAAAAGCTGATGTATCTTTTTCAGATGAAACTTCTTCTTCTTTTCCTTTCGGCTTTTCCCTTCAGGGGTCGCCACAGCGAATCAATGTCCTCCATCTATCCCGGTTTTGTGCATCCTCTTCTCTCACACCAGCTACCTTCATGTCCTCTTTGACCACATCCATAAACCTCCTCTTCGGTCTTCCTCTCGGTCTCCTGCCTGGCAGTTCAAGATTCAGCATCCTTCTTCCGATATAGTCGTTCTCTCTCCTCTGGACATGTCCAAACCATCTCAGTCTGGCCTCTCTGACTTCCTCTCCAAAGCCTCTAATATAAGTTGTCCCTCGAATGTACTCATTCCTGATCCTATCCAACCTGGTCACTCCCAAAGAAAACCTCAACATCTTCAGCTCTGCTACCTCCAGCTCTGCTTCCTGTCTTTTCTTCAGTGGCACTGTCTCCAGTCCAAACATCATGGCTGGTCTCACCACTGTTTTATACACTTTTCCTTTCATCCTAGCTGAAACCCTTCTATCACGCATCACACCTGACATTTTTCTCCAGCCGCTGCAGCCTGCCTGGTCACGCTTCTTCACCTCTATTCCACACTCTCCATTGCTCTGGACAGTTGACCCCAAGTACTTAAAATCCTCCACCTTCTTTATCTCTTCTCCCTATAGCATCACTCTTGCACTTGGATCCCTCTCATTCACACACATATATTCTGTCTTGCTGCGACTGATCTTCATTCCTCTCCTTTCAGGGCATATCTCCACACCTCTAGTTTCTCCGCCACCTGTTCCCTGTCCTCGCTACAGATCACAATGTCATCTGCAAACATCATGGTCCAAGGAGATTCTTGTCTAACATCGTTTGTCAGCCTGTCCATCACCATAGCAAATAAGAAGGGGCTCAGAGCTAACCCCTGGTGGAGTCCCACCTCCACCTTGAATTCCTCAGTCACACCGACAGCAAACCTCACAACTGTCCGACTGTCATGATACATGTCTTGCACCGCTCTGACATACTTTTCTGTCTCTCCAGACTTCCTCATGCAATACCACAGCTCTTCTCTGGGCACCCTGTCATACGCTTTCTCCAGATCTACAAAGACACAATGCAATTGCTTCTGATCTTCTCTGTACTTCTCTATCAGCATTGTTAAAGCAAACACTGCATCTGTCGTACTCTTTTTTGGCATGAAGCCATACTGCTGCTCACAAATGTTCACATCTGCTCTTAGTCTAGCTTCAACTACTCTTTGCCAGAGTTTCATTGTATGGCTCATCAACTTTATTTCTCAGTAGTTAGTACAACTCACATCTCCTTTGTTCTTAAAAATGGGCACGAGTACACTTTGTACTTCTTTTTTCAGATGAAACTTATTAACACTGATTTCTTTTTTTCGCCCAACTTGCGTGCTTGCGTTTGGATACCTCTCTGCTCATGGAAACCACTCGCTGCGTGTGTTGGGCTTCAGTGCAGAGCTGTGAATCCTCCATTCTTTGTCTGTACATCTCAAACTCAGCCAGAGCCTGCAAGAGCACAACCACCATTGGCTGTCAATATTCTGTCACCCACCATAGGCACAACACCCACATTAATGGCAAGGCACGTGAAGGTAAACCATTATTTACACCCACATTTACAACGACGGGCAGTTGAGGATAATTCCTGTCCTGGGGATCCTTGATTTTATGGGTGTCTGTTTAAGCAAATAGTCTACTTTTTGATTCTTGCTTCATGTGTTTTTTTCCAGACAGTGGATCAGGATCAAATACTGTATTTTTATCACTTATTGGCTTGCCACAATGTTATAAAATGACATACATGAGGTCATTATACACAAGCGCTTCCTCACTATATCATCAGGCAGCAATGAAGTCAACTAGAAGAACGATACAGTTAGGTCTGTTCTACTTTTTTTGTGTTCAACTTAGGGGCCCTTGTGGCTGTTGCTCATGCATGTGCAGAAGAGCTTAAATAAAGAAAATTATGTCACGTTCCATCACAGATTTTCATCTATTTCCAATGGGTTTGCATAGAAATTGGACAACCCTGATGTGAAGTGATTTGTTCAGTACCATCACAGTATAATTACCGGTAAGTCAAGACAATTAAATCAAATGTCTATCCCTTACGATGACTAAATGAAATCTTGTGACCTGTCTTTTCATGTGTTCATGTAATTCGACAGATTCCTCCAGACTGGCCAGCCGCCGGCGGAGATCGGCCTCATCCACCATCTTGCACTTGTACTGCATAATCTTATCTCGGGTTTCTGTCACAATATGCTGCACCTGAGCAGTGACAAAAAAAGGGTTGAAGAAGCATTGGACATTATTGATGGAGTCAGTCATCAATATCTTTATTGTCAAAATGACATTCTATCACAGCACTAATTTCAACATCATGTAGTTGGCATTATTCAAAGTCCTTAGAGATATTTCTTTGTAGGATGCATCCTAAAACAGTCAGTACCTCATCCTCGTGGGCTTCCTTCAATGAATCAATCTCCTCTTCATGCTCGTCATTCTTGGTGTTGAGAGCATAGATAACCTGGAAAACGAGATGACAGAATGAGGATCAGTTGTGCGGCTTGCCATGGACCCTCAATGCGAGATCAATAGTTGTACAATGACGAGCAGCATTGCATATGCACAATGAACTGCAGAGAATGAAGTCAAGGAATTCTCCTCCTGTTTTTTGCCTGTCTCTTAGTCTGTCTGTGAATCTTATTTATCCAATGTCTCCTCCACCAAAGCACAGGGAAAAAACTGCACACATTTACTCAGTGAATATAAGTTAGGGTGAGTACCAGAAGACCTCCTCAGTCATGCTCGCTCACTCCCACACGTGTAAGCTGGATTTATAAGCGCTCCAGGTGAAGGATTCGCTCCTGCGAATGCACTTTTAAATCATGAAAAATAAAGCTTCAGGCAATTGAGGCTCCCAACACTCCTCCACAAGCAAGTTTCACCACAGTCAGTTGAATCCTAAACCCACTGCGGCTGGCTCATTCAAATTTTGTGAAGAGGAGTCAGAAAATGCTAAGTCTGCACCAGAGGCTTCATTCACCTCGAGCCTCAAACCTACTCATGGGATGTGCAAGACCACTTTTGTCATGTCCTTGTTTATAATGATAGAAGTATTATTATTATTATTATTTGCTGCTGTGAAATGTAAATTTCTCCACTGTGAGACTAATAAAGGCAAATCCAAATCCAAATTATTAATTATTATTATTATTATTATTATTATTATTATTATTATTATTATTATTATTATTCCATTTTCCGTACCGCTTATTCTTCATTAGGGTTGTAGGGGGTGCTGGAGCCTATCTCAGCTGTCTTCAGGCACGAGGCGGGGGACACCCTGAATTGGTTGCCAGCCAATCAAAGTCAAAAAGTCAAATTCAAAGTCAGCTTTCTTGACAAATATGCTAATATGCATGACATACAGCACATATGAAATTACTGTCCTCTCGGACCCAGCATGCAAGGCACTTATAATGACTTTAACAAACATAATAAACATGAAAACGCCAATTTGCCGGGAGAGGGGAGCCGCTGTGTGTTCA